>NW_027670279.1:0-139752 GCF_964188305.1 Podarcis bocagei | reverse complement strand
TTTTTATCACAGGACAAGAAATCAGCCCTCAGAAACTTAACCGGCAGAAAATATTTTTTTCAAAAAATCCCTAAGCCCCGGGGTCACAAATTCAGCAAAAATCTGACTTTTGGCAATTCACTCAAAAATGGTGCCAAAAGCTTGAAAATGCTCTCCTGAAAGGTTTGGCACTCGAAACAGAAGGCTTTTTATCACAGGACAAGAAATCAGCCCTCAAAAACTTAACCGGCAGAAAATATTTTTTTCAAAAAATCCCTAAGCCCCGGGGTCACAAATTCAGCAAAAATCTGACTTTTGGCAATTCACTCAAAAATGGTGCCAAAAGCTTGAAAATGCTCCCTGATAGCTTTGGCACTCGAAACAGAAGGCTTTTTATCACAGGACAAGAAATCAGCCCTCAGAAACTTAACCGGCAGAAAATATTTTTTTCAAAAAATCCCTAAGCCCCGGGGTCACAAATTCAGCAAAAATCTGACTTTTGGCAATTCACTCAAAAATGGTGCCAAAAGCTTGAAAATGCTCTCCTGAAAGGTTTGGCACTCGAAACAGAAGGCTTTTTATCACAGGACAAGAAATCAGCCCTCAAAAACTTAACCGGCAGAAAATATTTTTTTGAAAAAATCCCTAAGCCCCGGGGTCACAATTTCAGCAAAAATCTGACTTTTGGCAATTCACTCAAAGATGGTGCCAAAAGTTTGAAAATGTTCTCCTGAAAGGTTTGGCACTCGAAACAGGAGGCTTTTTATCACAGGACAAGAAATCAGCCCTCAAAAACTTAACCGGCAGAAAATATTTTTTTCAAAAAATCCCTAAGCCCCGGGGTCACAAATTCAGCAAAAATCTGACTTTTGGCAATTCACTCAAAAATGGTGCCAAAAGGTTGAAAATGCTCTCCTGAAAGGTTTGGCACTCAAAACAGAAGGCTTTTTATCACAGGACAAGAAATCAGCCCTCAAAAACTTAACCGGCAGAAAATATTTTTTTGAAAAAATCCCTAAGCCCCGGGGTCACAATTTCAGCAAAAACCTGACTTTTGGCAATTCACTCAAAAATGGTGCCAACCGGTTGCAAATGCTCCCCTGAAAGGTTTGGCACTCGAAACAGAAGGCTTTTTATCACAGGACAAGAAATCAGCCCTCAGAAACTCAACCGGCAGAAAATATTTTTTTCAAAAAATCCCTAAGCCCCGGGGTCACAATTTCAGCAAAAATCTGACTTTTGGATATTCACTCAAAAATGGTGCCAAAAGTTTGAAAATGTTCTCCTGAAAGGTTTGACACTCGAAACAGAAGGCTTTTTTATCACAGGACAAGAAATCAGCCCTCAGAAACTTAACCGGCAGAAAATATTTTTTTCAAAAAATCCCTAAGCCCCGGGGTCACAATTTCAACAAATATCTGACTTTTGGCAATTCACTCAAAAATGGTGCCAAAAGCTTGAAAATGCTCTCCTGAAAGGTTTGACACTCGAAACAGAAGGCTTTTTATCACAGGACAAGAAATCAGCCCTCAGAAACTCAACCGGCAGAAAATATTTTTTTCAAAAAATCCCTAAGCCCCGGGGTCACAAATTCAGCAAAAATCTGACTTTTGGCAATTCACTCAAAAATGGTGCCAAAAGCTTGAAAATGCTCCCCTGAAAGCTTTGGCACTCGAAACAGAAGGCTTTTTATCACAGGACAAGAAATCAGCCCTCAGAAACTTAACCGGCAGAAAATATTTTTTTCAAAAAATCCCTAAGTCCCGGGGTCACAATTTCAGCAAAAATCTGACTTTTGGCAATTCACTCAAAAATGGTGCCAACCGGTTGCAAATGCTCCCCTGAAAGGTTTGGCACTCGAAACAGGAGGCTTTTTATCACAGGACAAGAAATCAGCCCTCAGAAACTTAACCGGCAGAAAATATTTTTTTGAAAAAATCCCTAAGCCCCGGGGTCACAATTTCAGCAAAAACCTGACTTTTGGCAATTCACTCAAAAATGGTGCCAACCGGTTGCAAATGCTCCCCTGAAAGGTTTGGCACTCGAAACAGAAGGCTTTTTATCACAGGACAAGAAATCAGCCCTCAGAAACTTAACCGGCAGAAAATATTTTTTTCAAAAAATCCCTAAGCCCCGGGGTCACAATTTCAGCAAAAATCTGACTTTTGGATATTCACTCAAAAATGGTGCCAAAAGTTTGAAAATGTTCTCCTGAAAGGTTTGACACTCGAAACAGAAGGCTTTTTTATCACAGGACAAGAAATCAGCCCTCAGAAACTTAACCGGCAGAAAATATTTTTTTCAAAAAATCCCTAAGCCCCGGGGTCACAATTTCAACAAAAATCTGACTTTTGGCAATTCACTCAAAAATGGTGCCAAAAGCTTGAAAATGCTCTCCTGAAAGGTTTGACACTCGAAACAGAAGGCTTTTTATCACAGGACAAGAAATCAGCCCTCAGAAACTCAACCGGCAGAAAATATTTTTTTCAAAAAATCCCTAAGCCCCGGGGTCACAAATTCAGCAAAAATCTGACTTTTGGCAATTCACTCAAAAATGGTGCCAAAAGCTTGAAAATGCTCCCCTGAAAGCTTTGGCACTCGAAACAGAAGGCTTTTTATCACAGGACAAGAAATCAGCCCTCAGAAACTTAACCGGCAGAAAATATTTTTTTCAAAAAATCCCTAAGTCCCGGGGTCACAATTTCAGCAAAAATCTGACTTTTGGCAATTCACTCAAAAATGGTGCCAACCGGTTGCAAATGCTCCCCTGAAAGGTTTGGCACTCGAAACAGGAGGCTTTTTATCACAGGACAAGAAATCAGCCCTCAGAAACTTAACCGGCAGAAAATATTTTTTTGAAAAAATCCCTAAGCCCCGGGGTCACAATTTCAGCAAAAACCTGACTTTTGGCAATTCACTCAAAAATGGTGCCAACCGGTTGCAAATGCTCCCCTGAAAGGTTTGGCACTCGAAACAGAAGGCTTTTTATCACAGGACAAGAAATCAGCCCTCAGAAACTTAACCGGCAGAAAATATTTTTTTCAAAAAATCCCTAAGCCCCGGGGTCACAATTTCAGCAAAAATCTGACTTTTGGATATTCACTCAAAAATGGTGCCAAAAGTTTGAAAATGTTCTCCTGAAAGGTTTGACACTCGAAACAGAAGGCTTTTTTATCACAGGACAAGAAATCAGCCCTCAGAAACTTAACCGGCAGAAAATATTTTTTTCAAAAAATCCCTAAGCCCCGGGGTCACAAATTCAGCAAAAATCTGACTTTTGGCAATTCACTCAAAAATGGTGCCAAAAGCTTGAAAATGCTCTCCTGAAAGGTTTGGCACTCGAAACAGAAGGCTTTTTATCACAGGACAAGAAATCAGCCCTCAAAAACTTAACCGGCAGAAAATATTTTTTTGAAAAAATCCCTAAGCCCCGGGGTCACAATTTCAGCAAAAACCTGACTTTTGGCAATTCACTCAAAAATGGTGCCAACCGGTTGCAAATGCTCCCCTGAAAGGTTTGGCACTCGAAACAGAAGGCTTTTTATCACAGGACAAGAAATCAGCCCTCAGAAACTTAACCGGCAGAAAATATTTTTTTCAAAAAATCCATAAGCCCCGGGGTCACAATTTCAGCAAAAATCTGACTTTTGGATATTCACTCAAAAATGGTGCCAAAAGTTTGAAAATGTTCTCCTGAAAGGTTTGACACTCGAAACAGAAGGCTTTTTTATCACAGGACAAAGAAATCAGCCCTCAGAAACTTAACCGGCAGAAATTTTTTTTTCAAAAAATCCCTAAGCCCCGGGGTCACAATTTCAACAAAAATCTGACTTTTGGCAATTCACTCAAAAATGGTGCCAAAAGCTTGAAAATGCTCTCCTGAAAGGTTTGACACTCGAAACAGAAGGCTTTTTATCACAGGACAAGAAATCAGCCCTCAGAAACTCAACCGGCAGAAAATATTTTTTTCAAAAAATCCCTAAGCCCCGGGGTCACAATTTCAGCAAAAACCTGACTTTTGGCAATTCACTCAAAAATGGTGCCAACCGGTTGCAAATGCTCCCCTGAAAGGTTTGGCACTCGAAACAGAAGGCTTTTTATCACAGGACAAGAAATCAGCCCTCAGAAACTCAACCGGCAGAAAATATTTTTTTCAAAAAATCCCTAAGCCCCGGGGTCACAAATTCAGCAAAAATCTGACTTTTGGCAATTCACTCAAAAATGGTGCCAAAAGCTTGAAAATGCTCTCCTGAAAGGTTTGGCACTCGAAACAGAAGGCTTTTTATCACAGGACAAGAAATCAGCCCTCAGAAACTTAACCGGCAGAAAATATTTTTTTGAAAAAATCCCTAAGCCCCGGGGTCACAATTTCAGCAAAAACCTGACTTTTGGCAATTCACTCAAAAATGGTGCCAACCGGTTGCAAATGCTCCCCTGAAAGGTTTGGCACTTGAAACAGAAGGCTTTTTATCACAGGACAAGAAATCAGCCCTCAGAAACTTAACCGGCAGAAAATATTTTTTTCAAAAAATCCCTAAGCCCCGGGGTCACAATTTCAGCAAAAATCTGACTTTTGGATATTCACTCAAAAATGGTGCCAAAAGTTTGAAAATGTTCTCCTGAAAGGTTTGACACTCGAAACAGAAGGCTTTTTTATCACAGGACAAGAAATCAGCCCTCAGAAACTTAACCGGCAGAAATTTTTTTTTTCAAAAAATCCCTAAGCCCCGGGGTCACAATTTCAACAAAAATCTGACTTTTGGCAATTCACTCAAAAATGGTGCCAAAAGCTTGAAAATGCTCTCCTGAAAGGTTTGACACTCGAAACAGAAGGCTTTTTATCACAGGACAAGAAATCAGCCCTCAGAAACTCAACCGGCAGAAAATATTTTTTTCAAAAAATCCCTAAGCCCCGGGGTCACAAATTCAGCAAAAATCTGACTTTTGGCAATTCACTCAAAAATGCTGCCAAAAGCTTGAAAATGCTCCCCTGAAAGCTTTGGCACTCGAAACAGAAGGCTTTTTATCACAGGACAAGAAATCAGCCCTCAGAAACTTAACCGGCAGAAAATATTTTTTTCAAAAAATCCCTAAGTCCCGGGGTCACAATTTCAGCAAAAATCTGACTTTTGGCAATTCACTCAAAAATGGTGCCAAAAGCTTGAAAATGCTCTCCTGAAAGGTGTGACACTCGAAACAGAAGGCTTTTTATCACAGGACAAGAAATCAGCCCTCAGAAACTTAACCGGCAGAAAATATTTTTTTGAAAAAATCCCTAAGCCCCGGGGTCACAATTTCAGCAAAAACCTGACTTTTGGCAATTCACTCAAAAATGGTGCCAACCGGTTGCAAATGCTCCCCTGAAAGGTTTGGCACTCGAAACAGAAGGCTTTTTATCACAGGACAAGAAATCAGCCCTCAGAAACTTAACCGGCAGAAAATATTTTTTTCAAAAAATCCCTAAGCCCCGGGGTCACAATTTCAGCAAAAATCTGACTTTTGGATATTCACTCAAAAATGGTGCCAAAAGTTTGAAAATGTTCTCCTGAAAGGTTTGACACTCGAAACAGAAGGCTTTTTTATCACAGGACAAGAAATCAGCCCTCAGAAACTTAACCGGCAGAAAATATTTTTTTCAAAAAATCCCTAAGCCCCGGGGTCACAATTTCAGCAAAAATCTGACTTTTGGCAATTCACTCAAAAATGGTGCCAAAAGCTTGAAAATGCTCTCCTGAAAGGTTTGACACTCGAAACAGAAGGCTTTTTATCACAGGACAAGAAATCAGCCCCCAGAAACTCAACCGGCAGAAAATATTTTTTTCAAAAAATCCCTAAGCCCCGGGGTCACAAATTCAGCAAAAATCTGACTTTTGGCAATTCACTCAAAAATGGTGCCAAAAGCTTGAAAATGCTCCCCTGAAAGCTTTGGCACTCGAAACAGAAGGCTTTTTATCACAGGACAAGAAATCAGCCCTCAGAAACTTAACCGGCAGAAAATATTTTTTTCAAAAAATCCCTAAGCCCCGGGGTCACAAATTCAGCAAAAATCTGACTTTTGGCAATTCACTCAAAAATGCTGCCAAAAGCTTGAAAATGCTCTCCTGAAAGGTTTGGCACTCGAAACAGAAGGCTTTTTATCACAGGACAAGAAATCAGCCCTCAGAAACTTAACCGGCAGAAAATATTTTTTTCAAAAAATCCCTAAGTCCCGGGGTCACAATTTCAGCAAAAATCTGACTTTTGGCAATTCACTCAAAAATGGTGCCAAAAGCTTGAAAATGCTCTCCTGAAAGGTTTGACACTCGAAACAGAAGGCTTTTTATCACAGGACAAGAAATCAGCCCTCAGAAACTTAACCGGCAGAAAATATTTTTTTGAAAAAATCCCTAAGCCCCGGGGTCACAATTTCAGCAAAAACCTGACTTTTGGCAATTCACTCAAAAATGGTGCCAACCGGTTGCAAATGCTCCCCTGAAAGGTTTGGCACTCGAAACAGAAGGCTTTTTATCACAGGACAAGAAATCAGCCCTCAGAAACTTAACCGGCAGAAAATATTTTTTTCAAAAAATCCCTAAGCCCCGGGGTCACAATTTCAGCAAAAATCTGACTTTTGGATATTCACTCAAAAATGGTGCCAAAAGTTTGAAAATGTTCTCCTGAAAGGTTTGACACTCGAAACAGAAGGCTTTTTTATCACAGGACAAGAAATCAGCCCTCAGAAACTTAACCGGCAGAAAATATTTTTTTCAAAAAATCCCTAAGCCCCGGGGTCACAATTTCAACAAAAATCTGACTTTTGGCAATTCACTCAAAAATGGTGCCAAAAGCTTGAAAATGCTCTCCTGAAAGGTTTGACACTCGAAACAGAAGGCTTTTTATCACAGGACAAGAAATCAGCCCTCAGAAACTCAACCGGCAGAAAATATTTTTTTCAAAAAATCCCTAAGCCCCGGGGTCACAAATTCAGCAAAAATCTGACTTTTGGCAATTCACTCAAAAATGGTGCCAAAAGCTTGAAAATGCTCCCCTGAAAGCTTTGGCACTCGAAACAGAAGGCTTTTTATCACAGGACAAGAAATCAGCCCTCAGAAACTTAACCGGCAGAAAATATTTTTTTCAAAAAATCCCTAAGCCCCGGGGTCACAAATTCAGCAAAAATCTGACTTTTGGCAATTCACTCAAAAATGGTGCCAAAAGCTTGAAAATGCTCTCCTGAAAGGTTTGGCACTCGAAACAGAAGGCTTTTTATCACAGGACAAGAAATCAGCCCTCAAAAACTTAACCGGCAGAAAATATTTTTTTCAAAAAATCCCTAAGTCCCGGGGTCACAATTTCAGCAAAAATCTGACTTTTGGCAATTAACTCAAAAATGGTGCCAAAAGCTTGAAAATGCTCTCCTGAAAGGTGTGACACTCGAAACAGAAGGCTTTTTATCACAGGACAAGAAATCAGCCCTCAGAAACTTAACCGGCAGAAAATATTTTTTTGAAAAAATCCCTAAGCCCCGGGGTCACAATTTCAGCAAAAACCTGACTTTTGGCAATTCACTCAAAAATGGTGCCAACCGGTTGCAAATGCTCCCCTGAAAGGTTTGGCACTCGAAACAGAAGGCTTTTTATCACAGGACAAGAAATCAGCCCTCAGAAACTTAACCGGCAGAAAATATTTTTTTCAAAAAATCCCTAAGCCCCGGGGTCACAATTTCAGCAAAAATCTGACTTTTGGATATTCACTCAAAAATGGTGCCAAAAGTTTGAAAATGTTCTCCTGAAAGGTTTGACACTCGAAACAGAAGGCTTTTTTATCACAGGACAAGAAATCAGCCCTCAGAAACTTAACCGGCAGAAAATATTTTTTTCAAAAAATCCCTAAGCCCCGGGGTCACAATTTCAACAAAAATCTGACTTTTGGCAATTCACTCAAAAATGGTGCCAAAAGCTTGAAAATGCTCTCCTGAAAGGTTTGACACTCGAAACAGAAGGCTTTTTATCACAGGACAAGAAATCAGCCCTCAGAAACTCAACCGGCAGAAAATATTTTTTTCAAAAAATCCCTAAGCCCCGGGGTCACAAATTCAGCAAAAATCTGACTTTTGGCAATTCACTCAAAAATGGTGCCAAAAGCTTGAAAATGCTCCCCTGAAAGCTTTGGCACTCGAAACAGAAGGCTTTTTATCACAGGACAAGAAATCAGCCCTCAGAAACTTAACCGGCAGAAAATATTTTTTTCAAAAAATCCCTAAGCCCCGGGGTCACAAATTCAGCAAAAATCTGACTTTTGGCAATTCACTCAAAAATGGTGCCAAAAGCTTGAAAATGCTCTCCTGAAAGGTTTGGCACTCGAAACAGAAGGCTTTTTATCACAGGACAAGAAATCAGCCCTCAGAAACTTAACCGGCAGAAAATATTTTTTTCAAAAAATCCCTAAGTCCCGGGGTCACAATTTCAGCAAAAATCTGACTTTTGGCAATTCACTCAAAAATGGTGCCAAAAGCTTGAAAATGCTCTCCTGAAAGGTTTGACACTCGAAACAGAAGGCTTTTTATCACAGGACAAGAAATCAGCCCTCAGAAACTTAACCGGCAGAAAATATTTTTTTGAAAAAATCCCTAAGCCCCGGGGTCACAATTTCAGCAAAAACCTGACTTTTGGCAATTCACTCAAAAATGGTGCCAACCGGTTGCAAATGCTCCCCTGAAAGGTTTGGCACTCGAAACAGAAGGCTTTTTTATCACAGGACAAGAAATCAGCCCTCAGAAACTTAACCGGCAGAAAATATTTTTTTCAAAAAATCCCTAAGCCCCGGGGTCACAATTTCAACAAAAATCTGACTTTTGGCAATTCACTCAAAAATGGTGCCAAAAGCTTGAAAATGCTCTCCTGAAAGGTTTGACACTCGAAACAGAAGGCTTTTTATCACAGGACAAGAAATCAGCCCTCAGAAACTCAACCGGCAGAAAATATTTTTTTCAAAAAATCCCTAAGCCCCGGGGTCACAAATTCAGCAAAAATCTGACTTTTGGCAATTCACTCAAAAATGGTGCCAAAAGCTTGAAAATGCTCCCCTGAAAGCTTTGGCACTCGAAACAGAAGGCTTTTTATCACAGGACAAGAAATCAGCCCTCAGAAACTTAACCGGCAGAAAATATTTTTTTCAAAAAATCCCTAAGCCCCGGGGTCACAAATTCAGCAAAAATCTGACTTTTGGCAATTCACTCAAAAATGGTGCCAAAAGCTTGAAAATGCTCTCCTGAAAGGTTTGGCACTCGAAACAGAAGGCTTTTTATCACAGGACAAGAAATCAGCCCTCAGAAACTTAACCGGCAGAAAATATTTTTTTCAAAAAATCCCTAAGTCCCGGGGTCACAATTTCAGCAAAAATCTGACTTTTGGCAATTCACTCAAAAATGGTGCCAAAAGCTTGAAAATGCTCTCCTGAAAGGTGTGACACTCAAAACAGAAGGCTTTTTATCACAGGACAAGAAATCAGCCCTCAGAAACTTAACCGGCAGAAAATATTTTTTTGAAAAAATCCCTAAGCCCCGGGGTCACAATTTCAGCAAAAACCTGACTTTTGGCAATTCACTCAAAAATGGTGCCAACCGGTTGCAAATGCTCCCCTGAAAGGTGTGACACTCGAAACAGAAGGCTTTTTATCACAGGACAAGAAATCAGCCCTCAGAAACTTAACCGGCAGAAAATATTTTTTCCAAAAAATCCCTAAGCCCCGGGGTCACAATTTCAGCAAAAATCTGACTTTTGGATATTCACTCAAAAATGGTGCCAAAAGTTTGAAAATGTTCTCCTGAAAGGTTTGACACTCGAAACAGAAGGCTTTTTTATCACAGGACAAGAAATCAGCCCTCAGAAACTTCACCGGCAGAAAATATTTTTTTCAAAAAATCCCTAAGCCCCGGGGTCACAAATTCAGCAAAAATCTGACTTTTGGCAATTCACTCAAAAATGGTGCCAAAAGCTTGAAAATGCTCTCCTGAAAGGTTTGGCACTCGAAACAGAAGGCTTTTTATCACAGGACAAGAAATCAGCCCTCAGAAACTTAACCGGCAGAAAATATTTTTTTCAAAAAATCCCTAAGTCCCGGGGTCACAATTTCAGCAAAAATCTGACTTTTGGCAATTCACTCAAAAATGGTGCCAAAAGCTTGAAAATGCTCTCCTGAAAGGTTTGACACTCGAAACAGAAGGCTTTTTATCACAGGACAAGAAATCAGCCCTCAGAAACTTAACCGGCAGAAAATATTTTTTTCAAAAAATCCCTAAGCCCCGGGGTCACAATTTCAGCAAAAACCTGACTTTTGGCAATTCACTCAAAAATGGTGCCAACCGGTTGCAAATGCTCCCCTGAAAGGTTTGGCACTCGAAACAGAAGGCTTTTTATCACAGGACAAGAAATCAGCCCTCAGAAACTTAACCGGCAGAAAATATTTTTTTCAAAAAATCCCTAAGCCCCGGGGTCACAATTTCAGCAAAAATCTGACTTTTGGATATTCACTCAAAAATGGTGCCAAAAGTTTGAAAATGTTCTCCTGAAAGGTTTGACACTCGAAACAGAAGGCTTTTTATCACAGGACAAGAAATCAGCCCTCAGAAACTTAACCGGCAGAAAATATTTTTTTCAAAAAATCCCTAAGCCCCGGGGTCACAATTTCAACAAAAATCTGACTTTTGGCAATTCACTCAAAAATGGTGCCAAAAGCTTGAAAATGCTCTCCTGAAAGGTTTGACACTCGAAACAGAAGGCTTTTTATCACAGGACAAGAAATCAGCCCTCAGAAACTCAACCGGCAGAAAATATTTTTTTCAAAAAATCCCTAAGCCCCGGGGTCACAAATTCAGCAAAAATCTGACTTTTGGCAATTCACTCAAAAAATGGTGCCAAAAGCTTGAAAATGCTCTCCTGAAAGGTTTGGCACTCGAAAAAGAAGGCTTTTTATCACAGGACAAGAAATCAGCCCTCAGAAACTTAACCGGCAGAAAATATTTTTTTCAAAAAATCCCTAAGTCCCGGGGTCACAATTTCAGCAAAAATCTGACTTTTGGCAATTCACTCAAAAATGGTGCCAAAAGCTTGAAAATGCTCTCCTGAAAGGTGTGACACTCGAAACAGAAGGCTTTTTATCACAGGACAAGAAATCAGCCCTCAGAAACTTAACCGGCAGAAAATATTTTTTTCAAAAAATCCCTAAGCCCCGGGGTCACAAATTCAGCAAAAATCTGACTTTTGGCAATTCACTCAAAAATGGTGCCAAAAGCTTGAAAATGCTCCCCTGAAAGCTTTGGCACTCGAAACAGAAGGCTTTTTATCACAGGACAAGAAATCAGCCCTCAGAAACTTAACCGGCAGAAAATATTTTTTTCAAAAAATCCCTAAGCCCCGGGGTCACAAATTCAGCAAAAATCTGACTTTTGGCAATTCACTCAAAAATGGTGCCAAAAGCTTGAAAATGCTCTCCTGAAAGGTTTGGCACTCGAAACAGAAGGCTTTTTATCACAGGACAAGAAATCAGCCCTCAGAAACTTAACCGGCAGAAAATATTTTTTTCAAAAAATCCCTAAGTCCCGGGGTCACAATTTCAGCAAAAATCTGACTTTTGGCAATTCACTCAAAAATTGTGCCAAAAGCTTGAAAATGCTCTCCTGAAAGGTGTGACACTCGAAACAGAAGGCTTTTTATCACAGGACAAGAAATCAGCCCTCAGAAACTTAACCGGCAGAAAATATTTTTTTGAAAAAATCCCTAAGCCCCGGGGTCACAATTTCAGCAAAAACCTGACTTTTGGCAATTCACTCAAAAATGGTGCCAAAAGCTTGAAAATGCTCTCCTGAAAGGTTTGGCCCTCGAAACAGAAGGCTTTTTATCACAGGACAAGAAATCAGCCCTCAGAAACTTAACCGGCAGAAAATATTTTTTTCAAAAAATCCCTAAGTCCCGGGGTCACAATTTCAGCAAAAATCTGACTTTTGGCAATTCACTCAAAAATGGTGCCAAAAGCTTGAAAATGCTCTCCTGAAAGGTGTGACACTCGAAACAGAAGGCTTTTTATCACAGGACAAGAAATCAGCCCTCAGAAACTTAACCGGCAGAAAATATTTTTTTGAAAAAATCCCTAAGCCCCGGGGTCACAATTTCAGCAAAAACCTGACTTTTGGCAATTCACTCAAAAATGGTGCCAAAAGCTTGAAAATGCTCCCCTGAAAGCTTTGGCGATGGAATCAGAAGTCATTTTATCACAGGACAAGAAATCAGCCCTCAAAAACTTAACTGGCAGAAAATATTTTTTTGAAAAAATCCCTAAGCCCCGGGGTCACAATTTCAGCAAAAATCTGACTTTTGGCAATTCACTCAAAAATGGTGCCAACCGGTTGGAAATGCTCCCCTGAAAGGTTTGGCACTCGAAACAGGAGGCTTTTTATCACAGGACAAGAAATCAGCCCTCAGAAACTTAACTGGCAGAAAATATTTTTTTCAAAAAATCCCTAAGCCCCGGGGTCACAAATTCAGCAAAAAATCTGACTTTTGGCAATTCACTCAAAGATGGTGCGAAAAGCTTGAAAATGCTCTCCTGAAAGGTTTGGCACTCGAAACAGAAGGCTTTTTATCACAGGACAAGAAATCAGCCCTCAAAAACTTAACCGGCAGAAAATATTTTTTTGAAAAAATCCCTAAGCCCCGGGGTCACAATTTCAGCAAAAATCTGACTTTTGGCAATTCACTCAAAAATGGTGCCAACCGGTTGCAAATGCTCCCCTGAAAGCTTTGGCGATGGAAACAGAAGTCATTTTATCACAGGACAAGAAATCAGCCCTCAGAAACTTAACCGGCAGAAAATATTTTTTTTAAAAAATCCCTAAGCCCCGGGGTCACAAATTCAGCAAAAATCTGACTTTTGGCAATTCACTCAAAAATGGTGCCAAAAGGTTGAAAATGCTCTCCTGAAAGCTTTGGCGATGGAAACAGAAGGCTTTTTATCACAGGACAAGAAATCAGCCCTCAAAAACTTAACAGGCAGAAAATATTTTTTTGAAAAAATCCCTCAGCCCCGCGGTCACAATTTCAGCAAAAATCTGACTTTTGGCAATTCACTCAAAAATGGTGCCAACCGGTTGCAAATGCTCCCCTGAAAGTTTTGGCACTCGAAACAGGAGGCTTTTTATCACAGGACAAGAAATCAGCCCTCAGAAACTTAACCGGCAGAAAATATTTTTTTCAAAAAATCCCTAAGCCCCGGGGTCACAAATTCAGCAAAAATCTGACTTTTGGCAATTCACTCAAAAATGGTGCCAAAAGCTTGAAAATGCTCTCCTGAAAGGTTTGGCACTCGAAACAGGAGGCTTTTTATCACAGGACAAGAAATCAGCCCTCAGAAACTTAACCGGCAGAAAATATTTTTTTGAAAAAATCCCTAAGCCCCGGGGTCTCAATTTCAGCAAAAATCTGACTTTTGGCAATTCACTCAAAAATGGTGCCAACCGGTTGCAAATGCTCCCCTGAAAGCTTTGCCGATGGAAACAGAAGTCATTTTATCACAGGACAAGAAATCAGCCCTCAGAAACTTAACCGGCAGAAAATATTTTTTTGAAAAAATCCCTCAGCCCCGCGGTCACAATTTCAGCAAAAATCTGACTTTTGGCAATTCACTCAAAAATGGTGCCAACCGGTTGCAAATACTCCCCTGAAAGGTTTGGCACTCGAAACAGGAGGCTTTTTATCACAGGACAAGAAATCAGCCCTCAGAAACTTAACCGGCAGAAAATATTTTTTTCAAAAAATCCCTAAGCCCCGGGGTCACAAATTCAGCAAAAATCTGACTTTTGGCAATTCACTCAAAGATGGTGCCAAAAGTTTGAAAATGTTCTCCTGAAAGGTTTGACACTCGAAACAGAAGGCTTTTTATCACAGGACAAGAAATCAGCCCTCAGAAACTTAACCGGCAGAAAATATTTTTTTCAAAAAATCCCTAAGCCCCGGGGTCACAATTTCTGCAAAAATCTGACTTTTGGCAATTCACTCAAAAATGGTGCCAAAAGCTTGAAAATGCTCTCCTGAAAGGTTTGGCGATGGAATCAGAAGTCATTTTATCACAGGACAAGAAATCAGCCCTCAAAAACTTAACTGGCAGAAAATATTTTTTTGAAAAAATCCCTAAGCCCCGGGGTCACAATTTCAGCAAAAATCTGACTTTTGGCAATTCACTCAAAAATGGTGCCAAAAGGTTGAAAATGCTCCCCTGAAAGGTTTGGCACTCGAAACAGAAGTCATTTTATCACAGGACAAGAAATCAGCCCTCAAAAACTTAACCGGCAGAAAATATTTTTTTCAAAAAATCCCTAAGCCCCGGGGTCACAAATTCACCAAAAATCTGACTTTTGGCAATTCACTCAAAAATGGTGCCAACCGGTTGCAAATGCTCTCCTGAAAGGTTTGGCACTCGAAACAGAAGGCTTTTTATCACAGGACAAGAAATCAGCCCTCAAAAACCTAACTGGCAGAAAATATTTTTTTGAAAAAATCCCTAGGCCCCGGGGTCACAATTTCAGCAAAAATCTGACTTTTGGCAATTCACTCAAAAATGGTACCAAAATGTTGAAAATGCTGCCCTGAAAGGTTTGGCACTCGAAACAGAAGGCTTTTTATCACAGGACAAGAAATCAGCCCTCAAAAACTTAACCGGCAGAAAATATTTTTTTCAAAAAATCCCTAAGCCCCGTGGTCCCAATTTCAGCAAAAATCTGACTTTTGGCAATTCACTCAAAAATGGTGCCAAACGCTTGCAAATGCTCTCCTGAAAGGTTTGACACTCGAAACAGAAGGCTTTTTATCACAGGACAAGAAATCAGCCCTCAAAAACCTAACCGGCAGAAAATATTTTTTTGAAAAAATCCCTAAGCCCCGGGGTCACAATTTCAGCAAAAATCTGACTTTTGGCAATTCACTCAAAAATGGTGCCAACCAGTTGCAAATGCTCCCCTGAAAGGTTTGGCACTCGAAACAGAAGGCTTTTTATCACAGGACAAGAAATCAGCCCTCAGAAACTTAACCGGCAGAAAATATTTTTTTGAAAAAATCCCTAAGCCCCGGGGTCACAATTTCAGCAAAAATCTGTCTTTTGGCAATTCACTCAAAAATGGTGCCAAAAGGTTGAAAATGCTCTCCTGAAAAGTTTGGCACGCGAAACAGAAGGCTTTTTATCGCAGGACAAGTAATCAGCCCTCAAAAACTTAACCGGCAGAAAATATTTTTTTGAAAAAATCCCTAAGTCCCGGGGTCAATATTTCAGCAAAAATCTGACTTTTGGCAATTCACTCAAAAATGGTGCCAACCGGTTGCAAATGCTCTCCTGAAAGGTTTGGCACTCGAAACAGAAGGCTGTTTATCACAGGACAAGAAATCAGACCTCAAAAACTTTACTGGCAGAAAATATTTTTTTGAAAAAATCCCTAAGCCCCGGGGTCACAATTTCAGCAAAAATCTGACTTTTGGCAATTCACTCAAAAATGGTGCCAAAAGTTTGAAAATGCTCTCCAGAAAGCTTTGGCGATGGAAACAGAAGGCTTTTTATCACAGGACAAGAAATCAGCCCTCAGAAACTTAACCGGCAGAAAATATTTTTTTAAAAAAAATCCCTAAGTCCCGGGGTCACAATTTCAGCAAAAATCTGACTTTTGGCAATTCACTCAAAAATGGTGCCAACCGGTTGCAAATGCTCCCCTGAAAGCTTTGGCGATGGAAACAGAAGGCTTTTTATCAAAGGAAAATAAATCAGCACTCAAAAACTTAACCGGCAGAAAATATTTTTTTGAAAAAATCCCTAAGCCCCGGGGTCACAATTTCAGCAAAAATCTGAGTTTTAGCAATTCACTCAAAAATGGTGCCAAAAGTTTGAAAATGCTCTCCTGAAAGGTTTGACACTCGAAACAGAAGGCTTTTTATCACAGGACAAGAAATCAGCCCTCAAAAACCTAACCGGCAGAAAATATTTTTTTGAAAAAATCCCTAAGCCCCGGGGTCACAATTTCAGCAAAAATCTGACTTTTGGCAATTCACTCAAAAATGGTGCCAACCGGTTGGAAATGCTCCCCTGAAAGGTTTGGCACTCGAAACAGGAGGCTTTTTATCACAGGACAAGAAATCAGCCCTCAGAAACTTAACCGGCAGAAAATATTTTTTTCAAAAAATCCCTAAGCCCCGGGGTCACAAATTCAGCAAAAATCTGACTTTTGGCAATTCACTCAAAGATGGTGCCAAAAGCTTGAAAATGCTCTCCTGAAAGGTTTGGCACTCGAAACAGAAGGCTTTTTATCACAGGACAAGAAATCAGCCCTCAAAAACTTAACCGGCAGAAAATATTTTTTTGAAAAAATCCCTAAGCCCCGGGGTCACAATTTCAGCAAAAATCTGACTTTTGGCAATTCACTCAAAAATGGTTCCAACCGGTTGCAAATGCTCCCCTGAAAGCTTTGGCGATGGAAACAGAAGTCATTTTATCACAGGACAAGAAATCAGCCCTCAGAAACTTAACCGGCAGAAAATATTTTTTTGAAAAAATCCCTAAGCCCCGGGGTCACAAATTCAGCAAAAATCTGACTTTTGGCAATTCACTCAAAAATGGTGCCAAAAGGTTGAAAATGCTCTCCTGAAAGCTTTGGCGATGGAAACAGAAGGCTTTTTATCACAGGACAAGAAATCAGCCCTCAAAAACTTAACAGGCAGAAAATATTTTTTTGAAAAAATCCCTCAGCCCCGGGGTCACAATTTCAGCAAAAATCTGACTTTTGGCAATTCACTCAAAAATGGTGCCAACCGGTTGCAAATGCTCCCCTGAAAGTTTTGGCACTCGAAACAGGAGGCTTTTTATCACAGGACAAGAAATCAGCCCTCAGAAACTTAACCGGCAGAAAATATTTTTTTCAAAAAATCCCTAAGCCCCGGGGTCACAAATTCAGCAAAAATCTGACTTTTGGCAATTCACTCAAAAATGGTGCGAAAAGCTTGAAAATGCTCTCCTGAAAGGTTTGGCCCTCGAAACAGGAGGCTTTTTATCACAGGACAAGAAATCAGCCCTCAGAAACTTAACCGGCAGAAAATATTTTTTGAAAAAATCCCTAAGCCCCGGGGTCTCAATTTCAGCAAAAATCTGACTTTTGGCAATTCACTCAAAAATGGTGCCAACCGGTTGCAAATGCTCCCCTGAAAGCTTTGCCGATGGAAACAGAAGTCATTTTATCACAGGACAAGAAATCAGCCCTCAGAAACTTAACCGGCAGAAAATATTTTTTTGAAAAAATCCCTCAGCCCCGCGGTCACAATTTCAGCAAAAATCTGACTTTTGGCAATTCACTCAAAAATGGTGCCAACCGGTTGCAAATACTCCCCTGAAAGGTTTGGCACTCGAAACAGGAGGCTTTTTATCACAGGACAAGAAATCAGCCCTCAGAAACTTAACCGGCAGAAAATATTTTTTTCAAAAAATCCCTAAGCCCCGGGGTCACAATTTCAGCAAAAATCTGACTTTTGGCAATTCACTCAAAGATGGTGCCAAAAGCTTGAAAATGCTCTCCTGAAAGGTTTGGCACTCGAAACAGAAGGCTTTTTATCACAGGACAAGAAATCAGCCCTCAAAAACCTAACCGGCAGAAAATATTTTTTTGAAAAAATCCCTAAGCCCCGGGGTCACAATTTCAGCAAAAATCTGACTTTTGGCAATTCACTCAAAGATGGTGCCAAAAGTTTGAAAATGTTCTCCTGAAAGGTTTGACACTCGAAACAGAAGGCTTTTTATCACAGGACAAGAAATCAGCCCTCAGAAACTTAACCGGCAGAAAATATTTTTTTCAAAAAATCCCTAAGCCCCGGGGTCACAAATTCAGCAAAAATCTGACTTTTGGCAATTCACTCAAAAATGGTGCCAAAAGCTTGAAAATGCTCTCCTGAAAGGTTTGGCGATGGAATCAGAAGTCATTTTATCACAGGACAAGAAATCAGCCCTCAAAAACTTAACTGGCAGAAAATATTTTTTTGAAAAAATCCCTAAGCCCCGGGGTCACAATTTCAGCAAAAATCTGACTTTTGGCAATTCACTCAAAAATGGTGCCAAAAGGTTGAAAATGCTCCCCTGAAAGGTTTGGCACTCGAAACAGAAGGCTTTTTATCACAGGACAAGAAATCAGCCCTCAAAAACTTAACAGGCAGAAAATATTTTTTTGAAAAAATCCCTAAGCCCCGGGGTCACAAATTCAGCAAAAATCTGACTTTTGGCAATTCACTCAAAAATGGTGCCAAAAGCTTGAAAATGCTCCCCTGAAAGCTTTGGCGATGGAAACAGAAGTCATTTTATCACAGGACAAGAAATCAGCCCTCAAAAACTTAACCGGCAGAAAATATTTTTTTCAAAAAATCCCTAAGCCCCGGGGTCACAAATTCACCAAAAATCTGACTTTTGGCAATTCACTCAAAAATGGTGCCAACCGGTTGCAAATGCTCTCCTGAAAGGTTTGGCACTCGAAACAGAAGGCTTTTTATCACAGGACAAGAAATCAGCCCTCAAAAACTTAACCGGCAGAAAATATTTTTTTGAAAAAATCCCTAAGCCCTGGGGTCACAATTTCAGCAAAAATCTGACTTTTGGCAATTCACTCAAAAATGGTGCCAACTGGTTGCAAATGCTCCCCTGAAAGCTTTGGCACTCGAAACAGAAGGCTTTTTATGACAGGACAAGAAATCAGCCCTCAGAAACTTAACCGGCAGAAAATATTTTTTTGAAAAAATCCCTAAGCCCCGGGGTCACAATTTCAGCAAAAATCTGACTTTTGGCAATTCACTCAAAAATGGTGCCAACCGGTTGAAAATGCTCCCCTGAAAGGTTTGGCACTCGAAACAGAAGGCTTTTTATCACAGGACAAGAAATCAGCCCTCAGAAACTTAACCGGCAGAAAAAATTTTTGTGAAAAAATCCCTAAGCCCCGGGGTCACAATTTCAGCAAAAATCTGTCTTTTGGCAATTCACTCAAAAATGGTGCCAAAAGGTTGAAAATGCTCTCCTGAAAGGTTTGGCACTCGAAACAGAAGGCTTTTTATCGCAGGACAAGTAATCAGCCCTCAAAAACTTAACCGGCAGAAAATATTTTTTTGAAAAAATCCCTAAGCCCCGGGGTCACAATTTCAGCAAAAATCTGACTTTTGGCAATTCACTCAAAAATGGTGCCAACCGGTTGCAAATGCTCTCCTGAAAGGTTTGGCACTCGAAACAGAAGGCTTTTTATCACAGGACAAGAAATCAGACCTCAAAAACTTAACCGGCAGAAAATATTTTTTTGAAAAAATCCCTAAGCCCCGGGGTCACAATTTCAGCAAAAATCTGACTTTTGGCAATTCACTCAAAAATGGTGCCAAAAGTTTGAAAATGCTCTCCAGAAAGCTTTGGCGATGGAAACAGAAGGCTTTTTATCACAGGACAAGAAATCAGCCCTCAGAAACTTAACCGGCAGAAAATATTTTTTTTAAAAAAATCCCTAAGTCCCGGGGTCACAATTTCAGCAAAAATCTGACTTTTGGCAATTCACTCAAAAATGGTGCCAACCGGTTGCAAATGCTCCCCTGAAAGCTTTGGCAATGGAAACAGAAGGCTTTTTATCAAAGGAAAATAAATCAGCACTCAAAAACTTAACCGGCAGAAAATATTTTTTTGAAAAAATCCCTAAGCCCCGGGGTCACAATTTCAGCAAAAATCTGAGTTTTAGCAATTCACTCAAAAATGGTGCCAAAAGTTTGAAAATGCTCTCCTGAAAGGTTTGACACTCGAAACAGAAGGCTTTTTATCACAGGACAAGAAATCAGCCCTCAAAAACCTAACCGGCAGAAAATATTTTTTTGAAAAAATCCCTAAGCCCCGGGGTCACAATTTCAGCAAAAATCTGACTTTTGGCAATTCACTCAAAAATGGTGCCAACCGGTTGGAAATGCTCCCCTGAAAGGTTTGGCACTCGAAACAGAATGCTTTTTATCACAGGACAAGAAATCAGCCCTCAGAAACTTAACCAGCAGGAAATATTTTTTTGAAAAAATCCCTAAGCCCCGGGGTCACAATTTTAGCAAAAATCTGACTTTTGGCAATTCACTCAAAAATGGTGCCAAAAGCTTGAAAATGCTCCCCTGAAAGGTTTGGCACTCGAAACAGAAGGCTTTTTATCACAGGACAAGAAATCAGCCCTCAAAAACTTAACCGGCAGAAAATATTTTTTTGAAAAAATCCCTAAGCCCCGGGGTCACAATTTCAGCAAAAATTTGACTTTTGGCAATTCACTCAAAAATGGTGCCAACCGGTTGCAAATGCTCCCCTGAAAGCTTTGGCGATGGAAACAGAAGTCATTTTATGACAGGACAAGAAATCAGCCCTCAAAAACTTAACCGGCAGAAAATATTTTTTTGAAAAAATCCCTAAGCCCCGGGGTCACAATTTCAGCAAAAATCTGACTTTTGGCAATTCACTCAAAAATGGTGCCAACCAGTTGCAAATGCTCCCCTGAAAGGTTTGGCACTCGAAACAGAAGGCTTTTTATCACAGGACAAGAAATCAGCCCTCAGAAACTTAACCGGCAGAAAATATTTTTTTGAAAAAATCCCTAAGCCCCGGGGTCACAATTTCAGCAAAAATCTGTCTTTTGGCAATTCACTCAAAAATGGTGCCAAAAGGTTGAAAATGCTCTCCTGAAAGGTTTGGCACTCGAAACAGAAGGCTTTTTATCGCAGGACAAGTAATCAGCCCTCAAAAACTTAACCGGCAGAAAATATTTTCTTGAAAAAATCCCTTAGCCCCGGGGTCACAATTTCAGCAAAAATCTGACTTTTGGCAATTCACTCAAAAATGGTGCCAACCGGTTGCAAATGCTCTCCTGAAAGTTTTGGCACTCGAAACAGAAGGCTTTTTATCACAGGACAAGAAATCAGACCTCAAAAACTTTACTGGCAGAAAATATTTTTTTGAAAAAATCCCTAAGCCCCGGGGTCACAATTTCAGCAAAAATCTGACTTTTGGATATTCACTCAAAAATGGTGCCAAAAGTTTGAAAATGCTCTCCAGAAAGCTTTGGCGATAGAAACAGAAGGCTTTTTATCACAGGACAAGAAATCAGCCCTCAGAAACTTAACCGGCAGAAAATATTTTTTTTTAAAAAAAATCCCTAAGTCCCGGGGTCACAATTTCAGCAAAAATCTGACTTTTGGCAATTCACTCAAAAATGGTGCCAACCGGTTGCAAATGCTCCCCTGAAAGCTTTGGCGATGGAAACAGAAGGCTTTTTATCAAAGGAAAATAAATCAGCACTCAAAAACTTAACACGCAGAAAATATTTTTTTGAAAAAATCCCTAAGCTCCGGGGTCACAATTTCAGCAAAAACCTGACTTTTGGCAATTCACTCAAAAAATGGTGCCAACCGGTTGCAAATGCTCCCATGAAAGCTTTGGCGATGGAAACAGAAGGCTTTTTATCACAGGACAAGAAATCAGCCCTCAGAAACTTAACCGGCAGAAAATATTTTTTTGAAAAAATCCCTAAGCCCCGGGGTCACAATTTCAGCAAAAATCTGACTTTTGGCAATTCACTCAAAAATGGTGCCATCCGGTTGCAAATGCTCTCCTGAAAGGTTTGGCACTCGAAACAGAAGGCTTTTTATCACAGGACAAGAAATCAGCCCTCAAAAACTTAACCGGTAGAAAATATTTTTTGAAAAAAATCCCTAAGCCACGGGGGTCACAATTTCAGCTAAAATTTGACCTTTGGCAATTCACTCAAAAATGGTGCCAACCGGTTGCAAATGCTCCCCTGAAAGCTTTGGCACTCGAAACAGAAGGCTTTTTATGACAGGAGAAGAAATCAGCCCTCAAAAACCTAACCGGCAGAAAATATTTTTTTGAAAAAATCCCTAAGCCCCGGGGTCACAATTTCAGCAAAAATCTGACTTTTGGCAATTCACTCAAAAATGGTGCCAACCGGTTGAAAATGCTCCCCTGAAAGGTTTGGCACTCGAAACAGAAGGCTTTTTATGACAGGACAAGAAATCAGCCCTCAAAAACCTAACTGGCAGAAAATATTTTTTTGAAAAATCCCTAGGCCCCGGGGTCACAATTTCAGCAAAAATCTGACTTTTGGCAATTCACTCAAAAATGGTGCCAAAATGTTGAAAATGCTGCCCTGAAAGGTTTGGCACTCGAAACAGAAGGCTTTTTATCACAGGACAAGAAATCAGCCCTCAAAAACTTAACCGGCAGAAAGTATTTTTTTCAAAAAATCCCTAAGCCCCGTGGTCACAATTTCAGCAAAAATCTGACTTTTGGCAATTCACTCAAAAATGGTGCCAAACGCTTGCAAATGCTCTCCTGAAAGGTTTGACACTCGAAACAGAAGGCTTTTTATCACAGGACAAGAAATCAGCCCTCAAAAACCTAACCGGCAGAAAATATTTTTTTGAAAAAATCCCTAAGCCCCGGGGTCACAATTTCAGCAAAAATCTGACTTTTGGCAATTCACTCAAAAATGGTGCCAAACGCTTGCAAATGCTCCCCTGAAACCTTTGGCGATGGAAACAGAATGCTTTTTATCACAGGACAAGAAATCAGCCCTCAGAAACTTAACCAGCAGGAAATATTTTTTTGAAAAAATCCCTAAGCCCCGGGGTCACAATTTTAGCAAAAATCTGACTTTTGGCAATTCACTCAAAAATGGTGCCAAAAGTTTAAAAATCCTCTCCTGAAAGTTTTGGCACTCGAAAAAGAAGGCTTTTTATGACAGGAGAAGAAATCAGCCCTCAAAAACATAACCGGCAGAAAATATTTTTTTGAAAAAATCCCTAAGCCCAGGGTCACAATTTCAGCAAAAATCTGACTTTTGGCAATTCACTCAAAAGTGCTGCCAACCGGTTGCAAATGCTCCCCTGAAAGCTTTGGCGATGGAAACAGAATGCTTTTTATCAAAGGACAAGAAATCAGCCCACAGAAACTTAACCGGCAGAAAATATTTTTTTGAAAAAATCCCTAAATCCTGGGTCACAATTTCAGCAAAAATCTGACTTTTCGCAATTCACTCAAAAATGGTGTCAATCGGTTTCAAATGCTCCCCTGAAAGCTTTGGCGATGGAAACAGAAGGCTTTTTATCAAAGGAAAATAAATCAGCACTCAAAAACTTAACCGGCAGAAAATATTTTTTTGAAAAAATCCCTCAGCCACGGGGTCACAATTTCAGCAAAAATCTGACTTTTGGCAATTCACTCAAAAATGGTGCCAAAAGGTTGCAAATGCTTCCCTGAAAGGTTTGGCACTCGAAACAGAAGGCTTTTTATCACAGGACAAGAAATCAGCCCTCAGAAACTTAACCGGCAGAAAATATTTTTTTGAAAAAATCCCTAAGCCCCAGGGTCACAATTTCAGCAAAAATCTGACTTTTGGCAATTCACTCAAAAATGGTGCCAAAAGGTTGAAAATGCTCTCCTGAAAGGTTTGGCACTCGAAACAGAAGGCTTTTTATCGCAGGACAAGTAATCAGCCCTCAAAAACTTAACCGGCAGAAAATATTTTTTTGAAAAAATCCCTAAGCCCCGGGGTCACAATTTCAGCAAAAATCTGACTTTTGGCAATTCACTCAAAAATGGTGCCAACCGGTTGCAAATGCTCCCCTATAAGCTTTGGCGATGGAAACAGAAGGCTTTTTATCACAGGACAAGAAATCAGCCCTCAGAAACTTAACCGGCAGAAAAATTTTTTTTAAAAAAAATCCCTAAGTCCCGGGGTCACAATTTCAGCAAAAATCTGACTTTTGGCAATTCACTCAAAAATGCTGCCAACCGGTTGCAAATGCTCCCCTGAAAGCTTTGGCGATGGAAACAGAATGCTTTTTATCAAAGGACAAGAAATCAGCCCACAGAAACTTAACCGGCAGAAAATATTTTTTTGAAAAAATCCCTAAATCCTGGGTCACAATTTCAGCAAAAATCTGACTTTTCGCAATTCACTCAAAAATGGTGTCAATCGGTTTCAAATGCTCCCCTGAAAGCTTTGGCGATGGAAACAGAAGGCTTTTTATCAAAGGAAAATAAATCAGCACTCAAAAACTTAACCGGCAGAAAATATTTTTTTGAAAAAATCCCTCAGCCACGGGGTCACAATTTCAGCAAAAATCTGACTTTTGGCAATTCACTCAAAAATGGTACCAAAATGTTGAAAATGCTGCCCTGAAAGGTTTGGCACTCGAAACAGAAGGCTTTTTATCACAGGACAAGAAATCAGCCCTCAAAAACTTAACTGGCAGAAAAGATTTTTTTGAAAAATTCCCTAAGCCCCGGGGTCACAATTTCAGCAAAAATCTGACTTTTGGCAATTCACTCAAAAATGGTGCCAACCGGTTGCAAATGCTCCCCTGAAAGCTTTGGCGATGGAAACAGAAGTCATTTTATGACAGGACAAGAAATCAGCCCTCAAAAACTTAACCGGCAGAAAATATTTTTTTGAAAAAATCCCTAAGCCCCGGGGTCACAATTTCAGCAAAAATCTGACTTTTGGCAATTCACTCAAAAATGGTGCCAACCAGTTGCAAATGCTCCCCTGAAAGGTTTGGCACTCGAAACAGAAGGCTTTTTATCACAGGACAAGAAATCAGCCCTCAGAAACTTAACCGGCAGAAAATATTTTTTTGAAAAAATCCCTAAGCCCCGGGGTCACAATTTCAGCAAAAATCTGTCTTTTGGCAATTCACTCAAAAATGGTGCCAAAAGGTTGAAAATGCTCTCCTGAAAGGTTTGGCACTCGAAACAGAAGGCTTTTTATCGCAGGACAAGTAATCAGCCCTCAAAAACTTAACCGGCAGAAAATATTTTTTTGAAAAAATCCCTAAGCCCCGGGGTCACAATTTCAGCAAAAATCTGACTTTTGGCAATTCGCTCAAAAATGGTGCCAACCGGTTGCAAATGCTCCCCTGAAAGCTTTGGCGATGGAAATAGAAGGCTTTTTATCAAAGGAAAATAAATCAGCACTCAAAAACTTAACCGGCAGAAAATATTTTTTTGAAAAAATCCCTAAGCCCCGGGGTCACAATTTCAGCAAAAATCTGAGTTTTAGCAATTCACTCAAAAATGGTGCCAAAAGTTTGAAAATGCTCTCCTGAAAGTTTTGACACTCGAAACAGAAGGCTTTTTATGACAGGAGAAGAAATCAGCCCTCAGAAACTTAACCGGCAGAAAATATTTTTTTGAAAAAATCCCTAAGCCCCGGGGTCACAATTTCAGCAAAAATCTGACTTTTGGCAATTCACTCAAAAATGGTGCCAACCGGTTGCAAATGCTCTCCTGAAAGGTTTGGCACTCGAAACAGAAGGCTTTTTATCACAGGACAAGAAATCAGCCCTCAAAAACTTAACCGGTAGAAAATATTTTTTGAAAAAAATCCCTAAGCCCCGGGGTCACAATTTCAGCAAAAATTTGACTTTTGGCAATTCACTCAAAAATGGTGCCAACCGGTTGCAAATGCTCCCCTGAAAGCTTTGGCGATGGAAACAGAATGCTTTTTATGACAGGACAAGAAATCAGCCCTCAGAAACTTAACCGGCAGAAAATATTTTTTTGAAAAAATCCCTAAGCCCCGGGGTCACAATTTCAGCAAAAATCTGACTTTTGGCAATTCACTCAAAAATGGTGCCAACCGGTTGAAAATGCTCCCCTGAAAGGTTTGGCACTCGAAACAGAAGGCTTTTTATGACAGGACAAGAAATCAGCCCTCAAAAACCTAACCGGCAGAAAATATTTTTTTGAAAAAATCCCTAAGCCCCGGGGTCACAATTTCAGCAAAAATCTGACTTTTGGCAATTCACTCAAAAATGGTGCCAAACGCTTGCAAATGCTCCCCTGAAAGCTTTGGCGATGGAAACAGAATGCTTTTTATCACAGGACAAGAAATCAGCCCTCAGAAACTTAACCAGCCGGAAATTTTTTTTGAAAAAATCCCTAAGCCCCGGGGTCACAATTTTAGCAAAAATCTGACTTTTGGCAATTCACTCAAAAATGGTGCCAAAAGTTTGAAAATCCTCTCCTGAAAGTTTTGGCACTCGAAACAGAAGGCTTTTTATGACAGGAGAAGAAATCAGCCCTCAAAAACTTAACCGGCAGAAAATATTTTTTTGAAAAAATCCCTAAGCCCAGGGTCACAATTTCAGCAAAAATCTGACTTTTGGCAATTCACTCAAAAATGCTGCCAACCGGTTGCAAATGCTCCCCTGAAAGCTTTGGCGATGGAAACAGAATGCTTTTTATCAAAGGACAAGAAATCAGCCCACAGAAACTTAACCGGCAGAAAATATTTTTTTGAAAAAATCCCTAAATCCTGGGTCACAATTTCAGCAAAAATCTGACTTTTCGCAATTCACTCAAAAATGGTGTCAATCGGTTTCAAATGCTCCCCTGAAAGCTTTGGCGATGGAAACAGAAGGCTTTTTATCAAAGGAAAATAAATCAGCACTCAAAAACTTAACCGGCAGAAAATATTTTTTTGAAAAAATCCCTCAGCCACGGGGTCACAATTTCAGCAAAAATCTGACTTTTGGCAATTCACTCAAAAATGGTACCAAAATGTTGAAAATGCTGCCCTGAAAGGTTTGGCACTCGAAAAAGAAGGCTTTTTATCACAGGACAAGAAATCAGCCCTCAAAAACTTAACTGGCAGAAAAGATTTTTTTGAAAAATTCCCTAAGCCCCGGGGTCACAATTTCAGCAAAAATCTGACTTTTGGCAATTCACTCAAAAATGGTGCCAACCAGTTGCAAATGCTCCCCTGAAAGGTTTGGCACTCGAAACAGAAGTCATTTTATGACAGGACAAGAAATCAGCCCTCAAAAACTTAACCGGCAGAAAATATTTTTTTGAAAAAATCCCTAAGCCCCGGGGTCACAATTTCAGCAAAAATCTGTCTTTTGGCAATTCACTCAAAAATGGTGCCAAAAGGTTGAAAATGCTCTCCTGAAAGGTTTGGCACTCGAAACAGAAGGCTTTTTATCGCAGGACAAGTAATCAGCCCTCAAAAACTTAACCGGCAGAAAATATTTTTTTGAAAAAATCCCTAAGCCCCGGGGTCACAATTTCAGCAAAAATCTGACTTTTGGCAATTCACTCAAAAATGGTGCCAACCGGTTGCAAATGCTCCCCTGAAAGCTTTGGCGATGGAAACAGAAGGCTTTTTATCACAGGACAAGAAATCAGCCCTCAGAAACTTAAAAGGCAGAAAATATTTTTTTTAAAAAAATCCCTAAGTCCCGGGGTCACAATTTCAGCAAAAATCTGACTTTTGGCAATTCACTCAAAAATGGTGCCAACCGGTTGCAAATGCTCCCCTGAAAGCTTTGGCGATGGAAACAGAAGGCTTTTTATCAAAGGAAAATAAATCAGCACTCAAAAACTTAACCGGCAGAAAATATTTTTTTGAAAAAATCCCTAAGCCCCGGGGTCACAATTTCAGCAAAAATCTGAGTTTTAGCAATTCACTCAAAAATGGTGCCAAAAGTTTGAAAATGCTCTCCTGAAAGTTTTGACACTCGAAACAGAAGGCTTTTTATGACAGGAGAAGAAATCAGCCCTCAGAAACTTAACGGGCAGAAAATATTTTTTTGAAAAAATCCCTAAGCCCCGGGGTCACAATTTCAGGAAAAATCTGACTTTTGGCAATTCACTCAAAAATGGTGCCAACCGGTTGCAAATGCTCTCCTGAAAGGTTTGGCACTCGAAACAGAAGGCTTTTTATCACAGGACAAGAAATCAGCCCTCAAAAACTTAACCGGTAGAAAATATTTTTTGAAAAAAATCCCTAAGCCCCGGGGTCACAATTTCAGCAAAAATTTGACTTTTGGCAATTCACTCAAAAATGGTGCCAACCGGTTGCAAATGCTCCCCTGAAAGCTTTGGCGATGGAAACAGAATGCTTTTTATGACAGGACAAGAAATCAGCCCTCAGAAACTTAACCGGCAGAAAATATTTTTTTGAAAAAATCCCTAAGCCCCGGGGTCACAATTTCAGCAAAAATCTGACTTTTGGCAATTCACTCAAAAATGGTGCCAACCGGTTGAAAATGCTCCCCTGAAAGGTTTGGCACTCGAAACAGAAGGCTTTTTATGACAGGACAAGAAATCAGCCCTCAAAAACCTAACCGGCAGAAAATATTTTTTTGAAAAAATCCCTAAGCCCCGGGGTCACAATTTCAGCAAAAATCTGACTTTTGGCAATTCACTCAAAAATGGTGCCAAACGCTTGCAAATGCTCCCCTGAAAGCTTTGGCGATGGAAACAGAATGCTTTTTATCACAGGACAAGAAATCAGCCCTCAGAAACTTAACCAGCCGGAAATTTTTTTTGAAAAAATCCCTAAGCCCCGGGGTCACAATTTTAGCAAAAATCTGACTTTTGGCAATTCACTCAAAAATGGTGCCAAAAGTTTGAAAATCCTCTCCTGAAAGTTTTGGCACTCGAAACAGAAGGCTTTTTATGACAGGAGAAGAAATCAGCCCTCAAAAACTTAACCGGCAATAAATATTTTTTTGAAAAAATCCCTAAGCCCAGGGTCACAATTTCAGCAAAAATCTGACTTTTGGCAATTCACTCAAAAATGCTGCCAACCGGTTGCAAATGCTCCCCTGAAAGCTTTGGCGATGGAAACAGAATGCTTTTTATCAAAGGACAAGAAATCAGCCCACAGAAACTTAACCGGCAGAAAATATTTTTTTGAAAAAATCCCTAAATCCTGGGTCACAATTTCAGCAAAAATCTGACTTTTCGCAATTCACTCAAAAATGGTGTCAATCGGTTTCAAATGCTCCCCTGAAAGCTTTGGCGATGGAAACAGAAGGCTTTTTATCAAAGGAAAATAAATCAGCACTCAAAAACTTAACCGGCAGAAAATATTTTTTTGAAAAAATCCCTCAGCCACGGGGTCACAATTTCAGCAAAAATCTGACTTTTGGCAATTCACTCAAAAATGGTACCAAAATGTTGAAAATGCTGCCCTGAAAGGTTTGGCACTCGAAACAGAAGGCTTTTTATCACAGGACAAGAAATCAGCCCTCAAAAACTTAACTGGCAGAAAAGATTTTTTTGAAAAATTCCCTAAGCCCCGGGGTCACAATTTCAGCAAAAATCTGACTTTTGGCAATTCACTCAAAAATGGTGCCAACCGGTTGCAAATGCTCCCCTGAAAGCTTTGGCGATGGAAACAGAAGTCATTTTATGACAGGACAAGAAATCAGCCCTCAAAAACTTAACCGGCAGAAAATATTTTTTTGAAAAAATCCCTAAGCCCCGGGGTCACAATTTCAGCAAAAATCTGACTTTTGGCAATTCACTCAAAAATGGTGCCAACCAGTTGCAAATGCTCCCCTGAAAGGTTTGGCACTCGAAACAGAAGGCTTTTTATCACAGGACAAGAAATCAGCCCTCAGAAACTTAACAAGCAGAAAATATTTTTTTGAAAAAATCCCTAAGCCCCGGGGTCACAATTTCAGCAAAAATCTGTCTTTTGGCAATTCACTCAAAAATGGTGCCAAAAGGTTGAAAATGCTCTCCTGAAAGGTTTGGCACTCGAAACAGAAGGCTTTTTATCGCAGGACAAGTAATCAGCCCTCAAAAACTTAACCGGCAGAAAATATTTTTTTGAAAAAATCCCTAAGCCCCGGGGTCACAATTTCAGCAAAAATCTGACTTTTGGCAATTCACTCAAAAATGGTGCCAACCGGTTGCAAATGCTCCCCTGAAAGCTTTGGCGATGGAAACAGAAGGCTTTTTATCACAGGACAAGAAATCAGCCCTCAGAAACTTAAAAGGCAGAAAATATTTTTTTTAAAAAAATCCCTAAGTCCCGGGGTCACAATTTCAGCAAAAATCTGACTTTTGGCAATTCACTCAAAAATGGTGCCAACCGGTTGCAAATGCTCCCCTGAAAGCTTTGGCGATGGAAACAGAAGGCTTTTTATCAAAGGAAAATAAATCAGCACTCAAAAACTTAACCGGCAGAAAATATTTTTTTGAAAAAATCCCTAAGCCCCGGGGTCACAATTTCAGCAAAAATCTGAGTTTTAGCAATTCACTCAAAAATGGTGCCAAAAGTTTGAAAATGCTCTCCTGAAAGTTTTGACACTCGAAACAGAAGGCTTTTTATGACAGGACAAGAAATCAGCCCTCAAAAACTTAACCGGTAGAAAATATTTTTTGAAAAAATCCCTAAGCCCCGGGGTCACAATTTCAGCAAAAATTTGACTTTTGGCAATTCACTCAAAAATGGTGCCAACCGGTTGCAAATGCTCTCCTGAAAGGTTTGGCACTCGAAACAGAAGGCTTTTTATCACAGGACAAGAAATCAGCCCTCAAAAACTTAACCGGTAGAAAATATTTTTTGAAAAAATCCCTAAGCACCGGGGTCACAATTTCAGCAAAAATTTGACTTTTGGCAATTCACTCAAAAATGGTGCCAACCGGTTGCAAATGATCCCCTGAAAGCTTTGGCGATGGAAACAGAAGGCTTTTTATGACAGGACAAGAAATCAGCCCTCAGAAACTTAACCGGCAGAAAATATTTTTTTGAAAAAATCCCTAAGCCCCGGGGTCACAATTTCAGCAAAAATCTGACTTTTGGCAATTCACTCAAAAATGGTGCCAACCGGTTGCAAATGCTCCCCTGAAAGCTTTGGCGATGGAAACAGAAGGCTTTTTATGACAGGACAAGAAATCAGCCCTCAGAAACTTAACCGGCAGAAAATATTTTTTTGAAAAAATCCCTAAGCCCCGGGGTCACAATTTCAGCAAAAATCTGACTTTTGGCAATTCACTCAAAAATGGTGCCAACCGGTTGAAAATGCTCCCCTGAAAGGTTTGGCACTCGAAACAGAAGGCTTTTTATGACAGGACAAGAAATCAGCCCTCAAAAACCTAACTGGCAGAAAATATTTTTTTGAAAAAATCCCTAGGCCCAGGGTCACAATTTCAGCAAAAATCTGACTTTTGGCAATTCACTCAAAAATGGTACCAAAATGTTGAAAATGCTGCCCTGAAAGCTTTGGCACTCGAAACAGAAGGCTTTTTATCACAGGACAAGAAATCAGCCCTCAAAAACTTAACCGGCAGAAAATATTTTTTTCAAAAAATTCCTAAGCCCCGTGGTCACAATTTCAGCAAAAATCTGACTTTTGGCAATTCACTCAAAAATGGTGCCAAACGCTTGCAAATGCTCTCCTGAAAGGTTTGACACTCGAAACAGAAGGCTTTTTATCACAGGACAAGAAATCAGCCCTCAAAAACCTAACCGGCAGAAAATATTTTTTTGAAAAAATCCCTAAGCCCCGGGGTCACAATTTCAGCAAAAATCTGACTTTTGGCAATTCACTCAAAAATGGTGCCAAACGCTTGCAAATGCTCCCCTGAAACCTTTGGCGATGGAAACAGAATGCTTTTTATCACAGGACAAGAAATCAGCCCTCAGAAACTTAACCAGCAGGAAATATTTTTTTGAAAAAATCCCTAAGCCCCAGGGTCACAATTTTAGCAAAAATCTGACGTTTGGCAATTCACTCAAAAATGGTGCCAAAAGTTTGAAAATCCTCTCCTGAAAGTTTTGGCACTCGAAACAGAAGGCTTTTTATGACAGGAGAAGAAATCAGCCCTCAAAAACTTAACCGGCAGAAAATATTTTTTTGAAATAATCCCTAAGCGCAGGGTCACAATTTCAGCAAAAATCTGACTTTTGGCAATTCACTTAAAAATGCTGCCAACCGGTTGCAAATGCTCCCCTGAAAGCTTTGGCGATGGAAACAGAAGGCTTTTTATCAAAGGAAAATAAATCAGCACTCAAAAACTTAACCGGCAGAAAATATTTTTTTGAAAAAATCCCTAAGCCCCGGGGTCACAATTTCAGCAAAAATCTGACTTTTGGCAATTCACTCAAAAATAGTACCAAAATGTTGAAAATGCTCTCCTGAAAGCTTTGGCACTCGAAACAGAAGGCTTTTTATCACAGGACAAGAAATCAGCCCTCAAAAACTTAACCGGCAGAAAATATTTTTTTGAAAAAATCCCTAAGCCCCGGGGTCACAATTTCAGCAAAAATCTGACTTTTGGCAATTCACTCAAAAATGGTGCCAACCGGTTGCAAATGCTCCCCTGAAAGCTTTGGCGATGGAAACAGAAGGCTTTTTATCACAGGACAAGAAATCAGCCCTCAAAAACTTAACCGGCAGAAAATATTTTTTTGAAAAAATCCCTAAGCCCCGGGGTCACAATTTCAGCAAAAATCTGACTTTTGGCAATTCACTCAAAAATGGTACCAAAATGTTGAAAATGCTGCCGTGAAAGGTTTGGCACTCGAAACAGGAGGCTTTTTATCACAGGACAAGAAATCAGCCCTCAAAAACTTAACCGGCAGAAAATATTTTTTTGAAAAAATCCCTAAGCCCCGGGGTCACAATTTCAGCAAAAATCTGACTTTTCGCAATTCACTCAAAAATGGTGCCAACCGGTTGCAAATGCTCCCCTGAAAGCTTTGGCACTCGAAACAGAAGGCTTTTTATCACAGGACAGGAAATCAGCCCTCAGAAACTTAACCGGCAGAAAATATTTTTTTGAAAAAACCCCTAAGCCCCGGGGTCACAATTTCAGCAAAAATCTGACTTTTGGCAATTCACTCAAAAATGGTGCCAACCGGTTGCAAATGCTCCCCTGAAAGCTTTGGCGATGGAAACAGAAGGCTTTTTATCACAGGTCAAGAAATCAGCCCTCAAAAACTTAACCGGCAGAAAATATTTTTTTGAAAAAATCCTTAAGCCCCGGGGTCACAATTTCAGCAAAAATCTGCCTTTTGGCAATTCACTCAAAAATGGTGCCAACCGGTTGCAAATGCTCCCCTGAAAGCTTTGGCACTCGAAACAGAAGGCTTTTTATCACAGGACAAGAAATCAGCCCTCAGAAACTTAACCGGCAGAAAATATTTTTTTGAAAAAATCCCCAAGCCCCGGGGTCACAATTTCAGCAAAAATCTGACTTTTGGCAATTCACTCAAAAATGGTGCCAAAAGTTTGAAAATACTCTCCTGAAAGGTTTGTACTCGAAACAGAAGGCTTTTTATCACAGGACAAGAAGTCAGCCCTCAAAAACTTAACCAGCAGAAAATATTTTTTTGAAAAAATCCCTAAGCCCTGGGGTCACGATTTCAGCAAAAATCTGACTTTTGGCAATTCACTAAAAAATGGTGCCAAAACTTTGAAAATGCTCTCCTGAAAGGTTTGGCACTCGAAACAGAAGGCTTTTTATCACAGGACAATAAATCAGCCCACAAAAACTTAACCGGCAGAAAATATTTTTTTGAAAAAATCCCTAAGCCCCGGGGTCACAATTTCAGCAAAAATCTGACTTTTGGCAATTCACTCAAAAATGGTGCCAACCGGTTGCAAATGCTCCCCTGAAAACTTTGGGGATGGAAACAGAAGACTTTTTATCACAGGACAAGAAATCAGCCCTCAGAAACTTAACCGGCAGAAAATATTTTTTTGAAAAAATCCCTAAGCCCCGGGGTCACAAATTCAGCAAAAATCTGACTTTTGGCAATTCACTCAAAAATGCTGCGAAAAGGTTGACAATGCTCTCCTGAAAGCTTTGGCGATGGAAACAGAAGGCTTTTTATCACAGGACAAGAAATCAGCCCTCAAAAACTTAACCGGCAGAAAATATTTTTTTTGAAAAAATCCCTAAGCCCCGGGGTCACAATTTCAGCAAAAATCTGCCTTTTGGCAATTCACTCAAAAATGGTGCCAACCGGTTGCAAATGCTCCCGTGAAAGCTTTGGCACTCGAAACAGAAGGCTTTTTATCACAGGACAGGAAATCAGCCCTCAGAAACTTAACCGGCAGAAAATATTTTTTTGAAAAAATCCCTAAGCCCCGGGGTCACAATTTCAGCAAAAATCTGACTTTTGGCAATTCACTCAAAAATGGTGCCAACCGGTTGAAAATGCTCCCCTGAAAGGTTTGGCGATGGAAACAGAAGGCTTTTTATCACAGGACAAGAAATCAGCCCTCAAAAACTTAACCGGCAAAAAATATTTTTTTGAAAAAATCCCTAAGCCCCGGGGTCACAATTTCAGCAAAAATCTGACTTTTGGCAATTCACTCAAAAATGGTGCCAAAAGTTTGAAAATACTCTCCTGAAAGGTTTGTACTCGAAACAGAAGGCTTTTTATCACAGGACAAGAAATCAGCCCTCAAAAACCTAACCAGCAGAAAATATTTTTTGGAAAAAATCCCTAAGCCCTGGGGTCACAATTTCAGCAAAAATCTGACTTTTGGCAATTCACTCAAAAATGGTGCCAAAAGGTTGAAAATGCTTCCCTGAAAGGTTTGGCACTCGAAACAGAAGGCTTTTTATCACAGGACAAGAAATCAGCCCTCAAAAACCTAACTGGCAGAATTTTTTTTTTGAAAAATACCCTAAACCCCGGGGTCACAATTTCAGCAAAAATCTGACTTTTGGCAATTCACTCAAAAATGGTGCCAACCGGTTGCAAATGCTCCCCTGAAAGCTTTTGCGATGGAAACAGAAGGCTTTTTATCAAAGGAAAATAAATCAGCACTCAAAAACTTAACCGGCAGAAAATATTTTTTTGAAAAAATATCTAAGCCCCGGGGTCACAATTTCAGCAAAAATCTGACTTTTGGCAATTCACTCAAAAATGGTACCAAAATGTTGAAAATGCTGCCCTGAAAGCTTTGGCACTCGAAACAGAAGGCTTTTTATCACAGGACAAGAAATCAGCCCTCAGAAACTTAACCGGCAGAAAATATTTTTTTGAAAAAATCCCCAAGCCCCGGGGTCACAATTTCAGCAAAAATCTGACTTTTGGCAATTCACTCAAAAATGGTGCCAAAAGTTTGAAAATACTCTCCTGAAAGGTTTGTACTCGAAACAGAAGGCTTTTTATCACAGGACAAGAAGTCAGCCCTCAAAAACTTAACCAGCAGAAAATATTTTTTTGAAAAAATCCCTAAGCCCTGGGGTCACGATTTCAGCAAAAATCTGACTTTTGGCAATTCACTAAAAAATGGTGCCAAAACTTTGAAAATGCTCTCCTGAAAGGTTTGGCACTCGAAACAGAAGGCTTTTTATCACAGGACAATAAATCAGCCCACAAAAACTTAACCGGCAGAAAATATTTTTTTGAAAAAATCCCTAAGCCCCGGGGTCACAATTTCAGCAAAAATCTGACTTTTGGCAATTCACTCAAAAATGGTGCCAACCGGTTGCAAATGCTCCCCTGAAAACTTTGGGGATGGAAACAGAAGACTTTTTATCACAGGACAAGAAATCAGCCCTCAGAAACTTAACCGGCAGAAAATATTTTTTTGAAAAAATCCCTAAGCCCCGGGGTCACAAATTCAGCAAAAATCTGACTTTTGGCAATTCACTCAAAAATGCTGCGAAAAGGTTGACAATGCTCTCCTGAAAGCTTTGGCGATGGAAACAGAAGGCTTTTTATCACAGGACAAGAAATCAGCCCTCAAAAACTTAACCGGCAGAAAATATTTTTTTTGAAAAAATCCCTAAGCCCCGGGGTCACAATTTCAGCAAAAATCTGCCTTTTGGCAATTCACTCAAAAATGGTGCCAACCGGTTGCAAATGCTCCCGTGAAAGCTTTGGCACTCGAAACAGAAGGCTTTTTATCACAGGACAGGAAATCAGCCCTCAGAAACTTAACCGGCAGAAAATATTTTTTTGAAAAAATCCCTAAGCCCCGGGGTCACAATTTCAGCAAAAATCTGACTTTTGGCAATTCACTCAAAAATGGTGCCAACCGGTTGAAAATGCTCCCCTGAAAGGTTTGGCGATGGAAACAGAAGGCTTTTTATCACAGGACAAGAAATCAGCCCTCAAAAACTTAACCGGCAAAAAATATTTTTTTGAAAAAATCCCTAAGCCCCGGGGTCACAATTTCAGCAAAAATCTGACTTTTGGCAATTCACTCAAAAATGGTGCCAAAAGTTTGAAAATACTCTCCTGAAAGGTTTGTACTCGAAACAGAAGGCTTTTTATCACAGGACAAGAAATCAGCCCTCAAAAACCTAACCAGCAGAAAATATTTTTTGGAAAAAATCCCTAAGCCCTGGGGTCACAATTTCAGCAAAAATCTGACTTTTGGCAATTCACTCAAAAATGGTGCCAAAAGGTTGAAAATGCTTCCCTGAAAGGTTTGGCACTCGAAACAGAAGGCTTTTTATCACAGGACAAGAAATCAGCCCTCAAAAACCTAACTGGCAGAATTTTTTTTTTGAAAAATACCCTAAACCCCGGGGTCACAATTTCAGCAAAAATCTGACTTTTGGCAATTCACTCAAAAATGGTGCCAACCGGTTGCAAATGCTCCCCTGAAAGCTTTTGCGATGGAAACAGAAGGCTTTTTATCAAAGGAAAATAAATCAGCACTCAAAAACTTAACCGGCAGAAAATATTTTTTTGAAAAAATATCTAAGCCCCGGGGTCACAATTTCAGCAAAAATCTGACTTTTGGCAATTCACTCAAAAATGGTACCAAAATGTTGAAAATGCTGCCCTGAAAGGTTTGGCACTCGAAACAGAAGGCTTTTTATCACAGGACAAGAAATCAGCCCTCAAAAACTTAACCGGCAGAAAATATTTTTTTGAAAAAATCCCTAAGCCCCGGGGTCACAATTTCAGCAAAAAACTGACTTCTGGCAATTCACTCAAAAATGGTGCCAAAAGGTTGAAAATGCTTCCCTGAAAGGTTTGGGACTCGAAACAGAAGGCTTTTTATCACAGGACAAGAAATCAGCCCTCAAAAACCTAACTGGCAGAATTTTTTTTTTGAAAAATACCCTAAACCCCGGGGTCACAATTTCAGCAAAAATCTGACTTTTGGCAATTCACTCAAAAATGGTGCCAACCGGTTGCAAATGCTCCCCTGAAAGCTTTGGCACTCGAAACAGAAGGCTTTTTATCACAGGACAAGAAATCAGCCCTCAAAAACTTAACCGGCAGAAAATATTTTTTTGAAAAAATCCCTAAGCCCCGGGGTCACAATTTCAGCAAAAATCTGACTTTTGGCAATTCACTCAAAAATGGTGCCAAAAGGTTGAAAATGCTCCCCTGAAAGGTTTGGCGATGGAAACAGAAGGCTTTTTATCAAAGGAAAATAAATCAGCACTCAAAAACTTAACCGGCAGAAAATATTTTTTTGAAAAAATCCCTAAGCCCCGGTGTCACAATTTCAGCAAAAATCTGACTTTTGGCAATTCACTCAAAAATGGTACCAAAATGTTGAAAATGCTGCCCTGAAAGATTTGGCACTCGAAACAGAAGGCTTTTTATCACAGGACAAGAAATCAGCCCTCAAAAACTTAACCGGCAGAAAATATTTTTTTGAAAAAATCCCTAAGGCCCGGGGTCACAATTTCAGCAAAAATCTGACTTTTGGCAATTCACTCAAAAATGGTGCCAACCGGTTGCAAATGCTCCCCTGAAAGCTTTTGCGATGGAAACAGAAGGCTTTTTATCACAGGACAAGAAATCAGCCCTCAAAAACTTAACCGGCAAAAAATATTTTTTTGAAAAAATCCCTAAGCCCCGGGGTCACAATTTCAGCAAAAATCTGACTTTTGGCAATTCACTCAAAAATGGTGCCAAAAGTTTGAAAATACTCTCCTGAAAGGTTTGTACTCGAAACAGAAGGCTTTTTATCACAGGACAAGAAATCAGCCCTCAAAAACCTAACCAGCAGAAAATATTTTTTGGAAAAAATCCCTATGCCCTGGGGTCACAATTTCAGCAAAAATCTGACTTTTGGCAATTCACTCAAAAATGGTGCCAAAAGGTTGAAAGTGCTTCCCTGAAAGGTTTGGCACTCGAAACAGAAGGCTTTTTATCACAGGACAAGAAATCAGCCCTCAAAAACCTAACTGGCAGAATTTTTTTTTTGAAAAATACCCTAAACCCCGGGGTCACAATTTCAGCAAAAATCTGACTTTTGGCAATTCACTCAAAAATGGTGCCAACCGGTTGCAAATGCTCCCCTGAAAGCTTTGGCACTCGACACCCCATAGACTATGAAAAATGGAAAAAACTATGGAACAAAGATATGAAATTTTCAGCCTGTGTTGGTCTCCGTGAAAATATGGAAAAGATGATGTACCGCTGGTACATCACCCCAAAAAAATTAGCTAAAATGTATAAAACTGGAGACAATACCTGCTGGAAATGTAAAAAGAAAGAGGGAGATTTCCTCCATATGTGGTGGTCCTGTGATGAGGTAAAGAGGTTCTGGGGTGCGGTTTATGATGAATTAAAAAAGATCCTAAAGTACACCTTTCCAAAAATACCCGAGGCATTCCTTCTGGGAATGGTGGGGAACGAGATCAACAAAGACGACCAAACTCTATTCCAGTATGCGACAGCCGCCGCTAGGATACTTCTAGCACAGAATTGGAAAAAAACCAACATTCCAACAATCAAGGACTGGCAAAATAAGCTAACTGAATATATTGATTTGGCAATAATGACTCAGAAGATTAGGCAACAGAAAAATACCAAATTTATTAACGATTGGAACAAATTTTTTTCGTATATAGAGAAGACATCAGGAAATGTCAAAATAACAGTTGGTATAATATAAAAACCGTGAGGTAGAGCATCCGGATTAACAAATGATACTGCGGTATATAGTGTTGAGATTAAGGTCACGTCGTGGTGGTGGGAAGCTATGTAATATAAAAGATTGTATACTGATTTTTGTAATTTCTTTTCTGTTTTGCTTTTGTTAATAAGGTATATGTGTTTTTAAATGTTGGATTATAATAAAAACTTTTTAAAATTAAAAAAAAAAAAAGAAAGAAAGCTTTGGCACTCGAAACAGAAGGCTTTTTATCACAGGACAAGAAATCAGCCCTCAAAAACCTAACTGGCAGAATTTTTTTTTTGAAAAATACCCTAAACCCCGGGGTCACAATTTCAGCAAAAATCTGACTTTTGGCAATTCACTCAAAAATGGTGTCAACCGGTTGCAAATGCTCCCCTGAAAGCTTTGGCACTCGAAACAGAAGGCTTTTTATCACAGGACAAGAAATCAGCCCTCAAAAACCTAACTGGCAGAATTTTTTTTTTGAAAAATACCCTAAACCCTGGGGTCACAATTTCAGCAAAAATCTGACTTTTGGCAATTCACTCAAAAATGGTGCCAACCGGTTGCAAATGCTCCCCTGAAAGCTTTGGCACTCGAAACAGAAGGCTTTTTATCACAGGACAAGAAATCAGCCCTCAAAAACCTCACCGGCAGAAAATATTTTTTTGAAAAAATCCCTAAGCCCCGGGGTCACAATTTCAGCAAAAATCTGACTTTTGGCAATTCACTCAAAAATGGTGCCAAAAGGTTGAAAATGCTCCCCTGAAAGGTTTGGCGATGGAAACAGAAGGCTTTTTATCAAAGGAAAAAAAATCAGCACTCAAAAACTTAACCGGCAGAAAATATTTTTTTGAAAAAATATCTAAGCCCCGGGGTCACAATTTCAGCAAAAATCTGACTTTTGGCAATTCACTCAAAAATGGTACCAAAATGTTGAAAATGCTGCCCTGAAAGGTTTGGTACTCGAAACAGAAGGCTTTTTATCACAGGACAAGAAATCAGCCCTCAAAAACTTAACCGGCAGAAAATATTTTTTTGAAAAAATCCCTAAGCCCCGGGGTCACAATTTCAGCAAAAAACTGACTTCTGGCAATTCACTCAAAAATGGTGCCAAAAGGTTGAAAATGCTTCCCTGAAAGGTTTGGGACTCGAAACAGAAGGCTTTTTATCACAGGACAAGAAATCAGCCCTCAAAAACCTAACTGGCAGAATTTTTTTTTTGAAAAATACCCTAAACCCCGGGGTCACAATTTCAGCAAAAATCTGACTTTTGGCAATTCACTCAAAAATGGTGCCAACCGGTTGCAAATGCTCCCCTGAAAGCTTTGGCACTCGAAACAGAAGGCTTTTTATCACAGGACAAGAAATCAGCCCTCAAAAACCTCACCGGCAGAAAATATTTTTTTGAAAAAATCCCTAAGCCCCGGGGTCACAATTTCAGCAAAAATCTGACTTTTGGCAATTCACTCAAAAATGGTGCCAAAAGGTTGAAAATGCTCCCCTGAAAGGTTTGGCGATGGAAACAGAAGGCTTTTTATCAAAGGAATATAAATCAGCACTCAAAAACTTAACCGGCAGAAAATATTTTTTTGAAAAAATCCCTAAACCCCGGTGTCACAATTTCAGCAAAAATCTGACTTTTGGCAATTCACTCAAAAATGGTACCAAAATGTTGAAAATGCTGCCCTGAAAGATTTGGCACTCGAAACAGAAGGCTTTTTATCACAGGACAAGAAATCAGCCCTCAAAAACTTAACCGGCAGAAAATATTTTTTTGAAAAAATCCCTAAGCCCCGGTGTCACAATTTCAGCAAAAATCTGACTTTTGGCAATTCACTCAAAAATGGTGCCAACCGGTTGCAAATGCTCCCCTGAAAGCTTTGGCGACGGAAACAGAAGGCTTTTTATCACAGGACAAGAAATCAGCCCTCAAAAAACTAACCGGCATAAAATATTTTTTTGAAAAAATCCCTAAGCCCTGGGGTCACAATTTCAGCAAAAATCTGACTTTTGGCAATTCACTCAAAAATGGTGCCAACCGGTTGCAAATGCTCCCCTGAAAGCTTTTGCGATGGAAACAGAAGGCTTTTTATCACAGGACAAGAAATCAGCCCTCAAAAACTTAACCGGCAAAAAATATTTTTTTGAAAAAATCCCTAAGCCCCGGGGTCACAATTTCAGCAAAAATCTGACTTTTGGCAATTCACTCAAAAATGGTGCCAAAAGTTTGAAAATACTCTCCTGAAAGGTTTGTACTCGAAACAGAAGGCTTTTTATCACAGGACAAGAAATCAGCCCTCAAAAACCTAACCAGCAGAAAATATTTTTTGGAAAAAATCCCTATGCCCTGGGGTCACAATTTCAGCAAAAATCTGACTTTTGGCAATTCACTCAAAAATGGTGCCAAAAGGTTGAAAATGCTTCCCTGAAAGGTTTGGCACTCGAAACAGAAGGCTTTTTATCACAGGACAAGAAATCAGCCCTCAAAAACCTAACTGGCAGAATTTTTTTTTTGAAAAATACCCTAAACCCCGGGGTCACAATTTCAGCAAAAATCTGACTTTTGGCAATTCACTCAAAAATGGTGCCAACCGGTTGCAAATGCTCCCCTGAAAGCTTTGGCACTCGACACCCCATAGACTATGAAAAATGGAAAAAACTATGGAACAAAGATATGAAATTTTCAGCCTGTGTTGGTCTCCGTGAAAATATGGAAAAGATGATGTACCGCTGGTACATCACCCCAAAAAAATTAGCTAAAATGTATAAAACTGGAGACAATACCTGCTGGAAATGTAAAAAGAAAGAGGGAGATTTCCTCCATATGTGGTGGTCCTGCGATGAGGTAAAGAGGTTCTGGGGTGCGGTTTATGATGAATTAAAAAAGATCCTAAAGTACACCTTTCCAAAAATACCCGAGGCATTCCTTCTGGGAATGGTGGGGAACGAGATCAACAAAGACGACCAAACTCTATTCCAGTATGCGACAGCCGCCGCTAGGATACTTCTAGCACAGAATTGGAAAAAAACCAACATTCCAACAATCAAGGACTGGCAAAATAAGCTAACTGAATATATTGATTTGGCAATAATGACTCAGAAGATTAGGCAACAGAAAAATACCAAATTTATTAACGATTGGAACAAATTTTTTTCGTATATAGAGAAGACATCAGGAAATGTCAAAATAACAGTTGGTATAATATAAAAACCGTGAGGTAGAGCATCCGGATTAACAAATGATACTGCGGTATATAGTGTTGAGATTAAGGTCACGTCGTGGTGGTGGGAAGCTATGTAATATAAAAGATTGTATACTGATTTTTGTAATTTCTTTTCTGTTTTGCTTTTGTTAATAAGGTATATGTGTTTTTAAATGTTGGATTATAATAAAAACTTTTTAAAATTAAAAAAAAAAAAAGAAAGCTTTGGCACTCGAAACAGAAGGCTTTTTATCACAGGACAAGAAATCAGCCCTCAAAAACCTAACTGGCAGAATTTTTTTTTTGAAAAATACCCTAAACCCCGGGGTCACAATTTCAGCAAAAATCTGACTTTTGGCAATTCACTCAAAAATGGTGCCAACCGGTTGCAAATGCTCCCCTGAAAGCTTTGGCGACGGAAACAGAAGGCTTTTTATCACAGGACAAGAAATCAGCCCTCAAAAAACTAACCGGCATAAAATATTTTTTTGAAAAAATCCCTAAGCCCTGGGGTCACAATTTCAGCTAAAATCTGACTTTTGGCAATTCACTAAAAAATGGTGCCAATAGTTTGAAAATGCTCTCCTGAAAGCTTTGGCACTCGAAACAGAAGGCTTTTTATCACAGGACAAGAAATCAGCCCTCAAAAACTTTACTGGCAGAAAATATTTTTTTGAAAAAATCCCGAAGCCCCGGTGTCACAATTTCAGCAAAAATCTGACTTTTGGCAATTCACTCAAAAATGGTGCCAACCGGTTGCAAATGCTCCCCTGAAAGCTTTGGCGATGGAAACAGAAGGCTTTTTATCAAAGGACAAGAATTCAGCCCTCGGAAACTTAACCGGCAGAATTTTTTTTTTGAAAAAATCCCTAAGCCCCGGGGTCACAATTTCAGCAAAAATCTGACTTTTGGCAATTCACTAAAAAATGGTGCCAACCGGTTGCAAATGCTCCCCTGAAAGCTTTGGCACTCGAAACAGAAGGCTTTTTATCACAGGACAAGAAATCAGCCCTCAAAAACCTAACTGGCAGAATTTTTTTTTTGAAAAATTCCCTAAGCCCCGGGGTCACAATTTCAGCAAAAATCTGACTTTTGGCAATTCACTCAAAAATGGTGCCAACCGCTTGCAAATGCTCCCCTGAAAGCTTTGGCGATGGAAACAGAAGGCTTTTTATCACAGGACAAGAAATCAGCCCTCAAAAAACTAACCGGCATAAAACATTCTTTTGAAAAAATCCCTAAGCCCCGGGGTCACAATTTCAGGAAAAATCTGACTTTTGGCAATTCAGTAAAAAATGGTGCCAAAACTTTGAAAATGCTCTCCTGAAAGGTTTGGCACTCGAAACAGAAGGCTTTTTATCACAGGACAATAAATCAGCCCTCAAAAACTTAACCGGCAGAAAATATTTTTTGGAAAAAATCCCTAAGCCCTGGGGTCACAATTTCAGCAAAAATCTGACTTTTGGCAATTCACTCAAAAATGGTGCCAACCGGTCGCAAATGCTCCCCTGAAATCTTTGGCGATGGAAACAGAAGGCTTTTTATCACAGGATAAGAAATCAGCCCTCAGAAACTTAACCAGCAGAAAATCTTTTTTGAAAAAATTCCAAAGCCCTGGGGTCACAATTTCAGCAAAAATCTGACTTTTGGCAATTCACTCAAAAATGGTGCCAAAAGTTTGAAAATACTCTCCTGAAAGGTTTGTACTCGAAACAGAAGGCTTTTTATCACAGGACAAGAAATCAGCCCTCAAAAACCTAACCAGCAGAAAATATTTTTTGGAAAAAATCCCTAAGCCCTGGGGTCACAATTTCAGCAAAAATCTGACTTTTGGCAATTCACTCAAAAATGGTGCCAAAAGGTTGAAAATGCTTCCCTGAAAGGTTTGGGACTCGAAACAGAAGGCTTTTTATCACAGGACAAGAAATCAGCCCTCAAAAACCTAACTGGCAGAATTTTTTTTTGAAAAATACCCTAAACCCCGGGGTCACAATTTCAGCAAAAATCGGACTTTTGGCAATTCACTCAAAAATGGTGCCAACCGGTTGCAAATGCTCCCCTGAAAGCTTTGGCACTCGAAACAGAAGGCTTTTTATCACAGGACAAGAAATCAGCCCTCAAAAACCTCACCGGCAGAAAATATTTTTTTGAAAAAATCCCTAAGCCCCGGGGTCACAATTTCAGCAAAAATCTGACTTTTGGCAATTCACTCAAAAATGGTGCCAAAAGGTTGAAAATGCTCCCCTGAAAGGTTTGGCGATGGAAACAGAAGGCTTTTTATCAAAGGAAAATAAATCAGCACTCAAAAACTTAACCGGCAGAAAATATTTTTTTGAAAAAATCCCTAAGCCCCGGTGTCACAATTTCAGCAAAAATCTGACTTTTGGCAATTCACTCAAAAATGGTGCCAACCGGTTGCAAATGCTCCCCTGAAAGCTTTTGCGATGGAAACAGAAGGCTTTTTATCACAGGACAAGAAATCAGCCCTCAAAAACTTAACCGGCAAAAAATATTTTTTTGAAAAAATCCCTAAGCCCCGGGGTCACAATTTCAGCAAAAATCTGACTTTTGGCAATTCACTCAAAAATGGTGCCAAAAGTTTGAAAATACTCTCCTGAAAGGTTTGTACTCGAAACAGAAGGCTTTTTATCACAGGACAAGAAATCAGCCCTCAAAAACCTAACCAGCAGAAAATATTTTTTGGAAAAAATCCCTATTCCCTGGGGTCACAATTTCAGCAAAAATCTGACTTTTGGCAATTCACTCAAAAATGGTGCCAAAAGGTTGAAAATGCTTCCCTGAAAGGTTTGGCACTCGAAACAGAAGGCTTTTTATCACAGGACAAGAAATCAGCCCTCAAAAACCTAACTGGCAGAATTTTTTTTTTGAAAAATACCCTAAACCCCGGGGTCACAATTTCAGCAAAAATCTGACTTTTGGCAATTCACTCAAAAATGGTGTCAACCGGTTGCAAATGCTCCCCTGAAAGCTTTGGCACTCGAAACAGAAGGCTTTTTATCACAGGACAAGAAATCAGCCCTCAAAAACCTAACTGGCAGAATTTTTTTTTGAAAAATACCCTAAACCCTGGGGTCACAATTTCAGCAAAAATCTGACTTTTGGCAATTCACTCAAAAATGGTGCCAACCGGTTGCAAATGCTCCCCTGAAAGCTTTGGCACTCGAAACAGAAGGCTTTTTATCACAGGACAAGAAATCAGCCCTCAAAAACCTCACCGGCAGAAAATATTTTTTTGAAAAAATCCCTAAGCCCCGGGGTCACAATTTCAGCAAAAATCTGACTTTTGGCAATTCACTCAAAAATGGTGCCAAAAGGTTGAAAATGCTCCCCTGAAAGGTTTGGCGATGGAAACAGAAGGCTTTTTATCAAAGGAAAATAAATCAGCACTCAAAAACTTAACCGGCAGAAAATATTTTTTTGAAAAAATATCTAAGCCCCGGGGTCACAATTTCAGCAAAAATCTGACTTTTGGCAATTCACTCAAAAATGGTACCAAAATGTTGAAAATGCTGCCCTGAAAGGTTTGGCACTCGAAACAGAAGGCTTTTTATCACAGGACAAGAAATCAGCCCTCAAAAACCTAACTGGCAGAATTTTTTTTTTGAAAAATACCCTAAACCCCGGGGTCACAATTTCAGCAAAAATCTGACTTTTGGCAATTCACTCAAAAATGGTGCCAACCGGTTGCAAATGCTCCCCTGAAAGCTTTGGCACTCGAAACAGAAGGCTTTTTATCACAGAACAAGAAATCAGCCCTCAAAAACCTCACCGGCAGAAAATATTTTTTTGAAAAAATCCCTAAGCCCCGGGGTCACAATTTCAGCAAAAATCTGACTTTTGGCAATTCACTCAAAAATGGTGCCAAAAGGTTGAAAATGCTCCCCTGAAAGGTTTGGCGATGGAAACAGAAGGCTTTTTATCAAAGGAAAATAAATCAGCACTCAAAAACTTAACCGGCAGAAAATATTTTTTTGAAAAAATCCCTAAGCCCCGGTGTCACAATTTCAGCAAAAATCTGACTTTTGGCAATTCACTCAAAAATGGTGCCAACCGGTTGCAAATGCTCCCCTGAAAGCTTTGGCGACGGAAACAGAAGGCTTTTTATCACAGGACAAGAAATCAGCCCTCAAAAAACTAACCGGCATAAAATATTTTTTTGAAAAAATCCCTAAGCCCTGGGGTCACAATTTCAGCAAAAATCTGACTTTTGGCAATTCACTAAAAAATGGTGCCAATAGTTTGAAAATGCTCTCCTGAAAGCTTTGGCACTCGAAACAGAAGGCTTTTTATCACAGGACAAGAAATCAGCCCTCAAAAACTTTACTGGCAGAAAATATTTTTTTGAAAAAATCCCGAAGCCCCGGTGTCACAATTTCAGCAAAAATCTGACTTTTGGCAATTCACTCAAAAATGGTGCCAACCGGTTGCAAATGCTCCCCTGAAAGCTTTGGCGATGGAAACAGAAGGCTTTTTATCAAAGGACAAGAATTCAGCCCTCGGAAACTTAACCGGCAGAATTTTTTTTTTAAAAAAATCCCTAAGCCCCGGGGTCACAATTTCAGCAAAAATCTGACTTTTGGCAATTCACTAAAAAATGGTGCCAACCGGTTGCAAATGCTCCCCTGAAAGCTTTGGCACTCGAAACAGAAGGCTTTTTATCACAGGACAAGAAATCAGCCCTCAAAAACCTAACTGGCAGAATTTTTTTTTTGAAAAATTCCCTAAGCCCCGGGGTCACAATTTCAGCAAAAATCTGACTTTTGGCAATTCACTCAAAAATGGTGCCAACCGCTTGCAAATGCTCCCCTGAAAGCTTTGGCGATGGAAACAGAAGGCTTTTTATCACAGGACAAGAAATCAGCCCTCAAAAAACTAACCGGCATAAAACATTCTTTTGAAAAAATCCCTAAGCCCCGGGGTCACAATTTCAGGAAAAATCTGACTTTTGGCAATTCAGTAAAAAATGGTGCCAAAACTTTGAAAATGCTCTCCTGAAAGGTTTGGCACTCGAAACAGAAGGCTTTTTATCACAGGACAATAAATCAGCCCTCAAAAACTTAACCGGCAGAAAATATTTTTTGGAAAAAATCCCTAAGCCCTGGGGTCACAATTTCAGCAAAAATCTGACTTTTGGCAATTCACTCAAAAATGGTGCCAACCGGTCGCAAATGCTCCCCTGAAATCTTTGGCGATGGAAACAGAAGGCTTTTTATCACAGGATAAGAAATCAGCCCTCAGAAACTTAACCAGCAGAAAATCTTTTTTTGAAAAAATTCCAAAGCCCTGGGGTCACAATTTCAGCAAAAATCTGACTTTTGGCAATTCACTCAAAAATGGTGCCAAAAGGTTGAAAATGCTCCCCTGAAAGGTTTGGCACTCGAAACAGAAGACTTTTTATCACAGGACAAGATATCAGCCCTCAAAAACTTTACTGGCAGAAAATATTTTTTTGAAAAAATCCCTAAACCCCGGGGTCACAATTTCAGCAAAAATCTGACTTTTGGCAATTCACTCAAAAATGGTGACAACCGGTCGCAAATGCTCCCCTGAAATCTTTGGCGATGGAAACAGAAGGCTTTTTATCACAGGACAAGAAATCAGCCCTCAGAAACTTAACCGGCAGAAAATTTTTTTCGAAAAAATCCCTAAGCCCCGGGGTCACAATTTCAGCAAAAATCTGACTTTTGGCAATTCAGTAAAAAATGGTGCCAAAACTTTGAAAATGCTCTCCTGAAAGGTTTGGCACTCGAAACAGAAGGCTTTTTATCACAGGACAAGAAATCAGCCCTCAAAAACCTCACCGGCAGAAAATATTTTTTTGAAAAAATCCCTAAGCCCTGGGGTCACAATTTCAGCAAAAATCTGACTTTTGGCAATTCACTCAAAAATGGTGCCAAAAGGTTGAAAATGCTCCCCTGAAAGGTTTGGCGATGGAAACAGAAGGCTTTTTATCAAAGGAAAATAAATCAGCACTCAAAAACTTAACCGGCAGAAAATATTTTTTTGAAAAAATATCTAAGCCCCGGGGTCACAATTTCAGCAAAAATCTGACTTTTGGCAATTCACTCAAAAATGGTACCAAAATGTTGAAAATGCTGCCCTGAAAGGTTTGGCACTCGAAACAGAAGGCTTTTTATCACAGGACAAGAAATCAGCCCTCAAAAACTTAACCGGCAGAAAATATTTTTTTGAAAAAATCCCGAAGCCCCGGTGTCACAATTTCAGCAAAAATCTGACTTTTGGCAATTCACTCAAAAATGGTGCCAAGCGGTTGCAAATGCTCCCCTGAAAACTTTGGCGATGGAAACAGAAGGCTTTTTATCACAGGACAAGAAATCAGCCCTCAAAAAACTAACCGGCATAAAATATTTTTTTGAAAAAATCCCTAAGCCCTGGGGTCACAATTTCAGCTAAAATCTGACTTTTGGCAATTCACTAAAAAATGGTGCCAATAGTTTGAAAATGCTCTCCTGAAAGCTTTGGCACACGAAACAGAAGGCTTTTTATCACAGGACAAGAAATCAGCCCTCAAAAACTTTACTGGCAGAAAATATTTTTTTGAAAAAATCCCGAAGCCCCGGTGTCACAATTTCAGCAAAAATCTGACTTTTGGCAATTCACTCAAAAATGGTGCCAACCGGTTGCAAATGCTCCCCTGAAAGCTTTGGCGATGGAAACAGAAGGCTTTTTATCACAGGACAAGAAATCAGCCCTCGGAAACTTAACCGGCAGAAATTTTTTTTCGAAAAAATCCCTAAGCCCCGGGGTCACAATTTCAGCAAAAATCTGACTTTTGGCAATTCACTCAAAAATGGTGCCAACCGGTTGCAAATGCTCCCCTGAAAGCTTTGGCACTCGAAACAGAAGGCTTTTTATCACAGGACAGGAAATCAGCCCTCAGAAACTTAAGCGGCAGAAAATATTTTTTTTGAAAAAATCCCTAAGCCCCGGGGTCACAATTTCAGCAAAAATCTGACTTTTGGCAATTCACTAAAAAATGGTGCCAATAGTTTGAAAATGCTCTCCTGAAAGCTTTGGCACTCGAAACAGAAGGCTTTTTATCACAGGACAAGAAATCAGCCCTCAAAAACCTTACTGGCAGAATTTTTTTTTTTGAAAAAATCCCGAAGCCCCGGTGTCACAATTTCAGCAAAAATCTGACTTTTGGCAATTCACTCAAAAATGGTGCCAACCGGTTGCAAATGCTCCCCTGAAAACTTTGGCGATGGAAACAGAAGGCTTTTTATCACAGGACAAGAAATCAGCCCTCAAAAAACTAACCGGCATAAAATATTTTTTTGAAAAAATCCCTAAGCCCTGGGGTCACAATTTCAGCTAAAATCTGACTTTTGGCAATTCACTAAAAAATGGTGCCAATAGTTTGAAAATGCTCTCCTGAAAGCTTTGGCACTCGAAACAGAAGGCTTTTTATCACAGGACAAGAAATCAGCCCTCAAAAACTTTACTGGCAGAAAATATTTTTTTGAAAAAATCCCGAAGCCCCGGTGTCACAATTTCAGCAAAAATCTGACTTTTGGCAATTCACTCAAAAATGGTGCCAACCGGTTGCAAATGCTCCCCTGAAAGCTTTGGCGATGGAAACAGAAGGCTTTTTATCACAGGACAAGAAATCAGCCCTCAAAAAACTAATCGGCATAAAATATTTTTTTGAAAAAATCCCTAAGCCCTGGGGTCACAATTTCAGCTAAAATCTGACTTTTGGCAATTCACTAAAAAATGGTGCCAATAGTTTGAAAATGCTCTCCTGAAAGCTTTGGCACTCGAAACAGAAGGCTTTTTATCACAGGACAAGAAATCAGCCCTCAAAAACTTTACTGGCAGAAAATATTTTTTTGAAAAAATCCCGAAGCCCCGGTGTCACAATTTCAGCAAAAATCTGACTTTTGGCAATTCACTCAAAAATGGTGCCAACCGGTTGCAAATGCTCCCCTGAAAGCTTTGGCGATGGAAACAGAAGGCTTTTTATCACAGGACAAGAAATCAGCCCTCGGAAACTTAACCGGCAGAAATTTTTTTTCGAAAAAATCCCTAAGCCCCGGGGTCACAATTTCAGCAAAAATCTGACTTTTGGCAATTCACTCAAAAATGGTGCCAACCGGTTGCAAATGCTCCCCTGAAAGCTTTGGCACTCGAAACAGAAGGCTTTTTATCACAGGACAGGAAATCAGCCCTCAGAAACTTAAGCGGCAGAAAATATTTTTTTTGAAAAAATCCCTAAGCCCCGGGGTCACAATTTCAGCAAAAATCTGACTTTTGGCAATTCACTAAAAAATGGTGCCAATAGTTTGAAAATGCTCTCCTGAAAGCTTTGGCACTCGAAACAGAAGGCTTTTTATCACAGGACAAGAAATCAGCCCTCAAAAACCTTACTGGCAGAATTTTTTTTTTTGAAGAAATCCCAAAGCCCTGGGGTCACAATTTCAGCAAAAATCTGACTTTTGGCAATTCATTCAAAAATGGTGCCAAAAGGTTGAAAATGCTCCCCTGAAAGGTTTGGCACTCGAAACAGAAGGCTTTTTATCACAGGACAAGAAATCAGCCCTCAAAAACCTAACCGGCAGAAAATATTTTTTGGAAAAAATCCCTAAGCCCTGGGGTCACAATTTCAGCAAAAATCTGACTTTTGGCAATTCACTCAAAAATGGTACCAAAAGGTTGAAAATGCTGCCCTGAAAGGTTTGGCACTCGACACAGAAGGCTTTTTATCACAGGACAATAAATCAGCCCTCAAAAACTTAACCGGCAGAAATTTTTTTTTTTGGAAAAATCCCTAAGCCCCGGGGTCACAATTTCAGCAAAAATCTGACTTTTGGCAATTCACTCAAAAATGGTGCCAACCGGTTGCAAATGCTCCCCTGAAAGCTTTGGCGATGGAAACAGAATGCTTTTTATCACAGGACAAGAAATCAGCCCTCAGAAACTTCACCGGCAGAAAATATTTTTTTGAAAAAATCCCTATGCCCCGGGGTCACAATTTTAGCCAAGATCTGACTTTTGGCAATTCACTCAAAAATGGTGCCAAAAGCTTGAAAATGCTCCCCTGAAAGCTTTGGCGATGGAAACAGAATGCTTTTTATCAAAGGAAAATAAATCAGCACTCAAAAACTTAACCGGCAGAAAATATTTTTTTGAAAAAATCCCTAAGCCCCGGGGTCACAATTTCAGCAAAAATCTGACTTTTGGCAATTCACTCAAAAATGGTGCCAAAAGCTTGAAAATGCTCCCCTGAATGCTTTGGCGATGGAAACAGAAGGCTTTTTATCAAAGGAAAATAAATCAGCACTCAAAAACTTAACCGGCAGAAAATATTTTTTTGAAAAAATCCCTAAGCCCCGGGGTCACAATTTCAGCAAAAATCTGACTTTTCGCAATTCACTCAAAAATGGTGCCAAAAGTTTGAAAATTCTCTCCTGAAAGTTTTGGCGATGGAAACAGAAGGCTTTTTATGACAGGACAAGTAATCAGCCCTCAAAAACCTAACCGGCAGAAAATATTTTTTTGAAAAAATCCCTAAGCCCCGGGGTCACAATTTCAGCAAAAATCTGACTTTTGGCCATTCACTCAAAAATGGTGCCAAAAGGTTGAAAATGCTCCCCTGAAAGGTTTGGCGATGGAAACAGAAGGCTTTTTATCACAGGACAAGAAATCAGCCCTCAGAAACTTCACCGGCAGAAAATATTTTTTTGAAAAAATCCCTAAGCCCCGGGGTCACAATTTTAGCAAAAATCTGACTTTTGGCAATTCACTCAAAAATGGTGCCAAAAGCTTGAAAATGCTCCCCTGAAAGCTTTGGCGATGGAAACAGAAGGCTTTTTATCAAAGGAAAATAAATCAGCACTCAAAAACTTAACGGGCAGAAAATATTTTTTTGAAAAAATCCCTAAGCCCCGGGGTCACAATTTCAGCAAAAATCTGACTTTTGGCAATTCACTCAAAAATGGTGCCAAGAAAATAGCCCTCAAAAACTTAACCAGCAGAAAATATTTTTTGAAAAAATCCCAAAGCCCCGGGGTCACAATTTCAGCAAAAATCAGACTTTTGGCAGTTCACTCAAAAATGGTGCCAAAAGCTTGAAAATGCTCTCCTGAAAGGTTTGGCACTCGAAACAGAAGGCTTTCTATCACAGGACAAGAAATCAGCCCTCAAAAACTTAACCGGCAGAAATTATTTTTTTGAAAAAATCCCTAAGCCCCGGGGTCACAATTTCAGCAAAAATCTGACTTTTGGCAATTCACTCAAAAATGGTGCCAAAAGCTTGAAAATGCTCCCCTGAAAGCTTTGGCGATGGAAACAGAAGGCTTTTTATCACAGGACAAGAAATCAGCCCTCAAAAACTTAACCGGCAGAAAATATTTTTTTGAAAAAATCCCTAAGCCCCGGGGTCACAATTTCAACAAATATCTGACTTTTGGCAATTCACTCAAAATTGGTGCCAAAAGCTGGAAAATGCTCTCCTGAAAGGTTTGGCACTCGAAACAGAAGGCTTTCTATCACAGGACAAGAAATCAGCCCTCAAAAACTTAACCGGCAGAAAATATTTTTTTGAAAAAATCCCTAAGCCCCGCGGTTACAATTTCAGCAAAAATCTGACTTTTGGCAATTCACTCAAAAATGGTGCCAAAAGCTTGAAAATGCTCCCCTGCAAGTTTTGGCACTCGAAACAGAAGGCTTTTTATGACAGGAGAAGAAATCAGCCCTCAAAAACTTAACCGGCAGAAAATATTTTTTTGAAAAAATCCCTAAGCCCCGGGGTCACAATTTCAGCAAAAATCTGACTTTTGGCAATTCACTCAAAAATGGTGCCAAAAGTATGCAAAATGCTCCCCTGAAAGCTTTGGCAATGGAAACAGAAGGCTTTTTATGACAGGAGAAGAAATCAGCCCTCAAAAACTTAACCGGCAGAAAATATTTTTTTGAAAAAATCCCTAAGCCCCGGGGTCACAATTTCAGCAAAAATCTGACTTTTGGCAATTCACTCAAAAATGGTGCCAACCAGTTGCAAATGCTCCCCTGAAAGCTTTGGCGATGGAAACAGAAGGCTTTTTATCACAGGACAAGAAATCAGCCCTCAGAAACTTAACCGGCAGAAAATATTTTTTTGAAAAAATCCCTAAGCCCCGGGGTCACAATTTCAGCAAAAATCTGACTTTTGGCAATTCACTCAAAAATGGTGCCAACCGGTTGAAAATGCTGCCCTGAAAGGTTTGGCACTCGAAACAGAAGGCTTTTTATGACAGGACAAGAAATCAGCCCTCAAAAACCGAACCGGCAGAAAATATTTTTTTCAAAAAATCCCTAAGCCCCGGGGTCACAATTTCAGCAAAAATCTGACTTTTGGCAATTCACTCAAAAATGGTGCCAACCGGTTGCAAATGCTCCCCTGAAAGCTTTGGCGATGGAAACAGAAGGCTTTTTATCACAGGACAAGAAATCAGCACTCAAAAACTTAACCGGCAGAAAATATTTTTTTTTATCAAAAAATCCCTAAGCCCCGGGGTCACAATTTTAGCAAAAATCTGACTTTTGGCAATTCACTCAAAAATGGTGCCAAAAGCTTGAAAATACTCCCCTGAAAGCTTTGGCCATGGAAACAGAAGGCTTTTTATCAAAGGAAAATAATTCAGCACTCAAAAACTTAACGGGCAGAAAATATTTTTTTGAAAAAATCCCTAAGCCCCGGGGTCACAAATTCAGCAAAAATCTGAGTTTTAGCAATTCACTCAAAAATGGTGCCAAAAGTTTGAAAATGCTCTCCTGAAAGTTTTGGCACTCGAAACAGAAGGCTTTTTATCACAGGACAAGAAATCAGCCCTCAAAAACTTAACCGGCAGAAAATATTTTTTTTTATCAAAAAATCCCTAAGCCCCGTGGTCACAATTTCAGCAAAAATCTGACTTTTGGCAATTCACTCAAAAATGGTGCCAAAAGTATGCAAAATGCTCCCCTGAAAGCTTTGGCAATGGAAACAGAAGGCTTTTTATCACAGGACAAGTAATCAGCCCTCAAAAACCTAACCGGCAGAAAATATTTTTTTGAAAAAATCCCTAAGCCCCGGGGTCACAATTTCAGCAAAAATCTGACTTTTGGCAATTCACTCAAAAATACTGTCAACCGGTTGCAAATGCTCCCCTGAAAGCTTTGGCGATGGAAACAGAATGCTTTTTATCACAGGACAAGAAATCAGCCCTCAGAAACTTAACCGGCAGAAAATATTTTTTTGAAAAAATCCCTAAGCCCCGGGGTCACAATTTCAGCAAAAATCTGACTTTTGGCAATTCACTCAAAAATGCTGCCAAAAGCTTGAAAATGCTCCCCTGAAAGCTTTGGCGATGGAAACAGAAGGCTGTTTATCACAGGACAAGAAATCAGCCCTCAGAAACTTAACCGGCAGAAAATATTTTTTTGAAAAAATCCCTAAGCCCCGGGTGGTCACAATTTCAGCAAAAATCTGACTTTTGGCAATTCACTCAAAAAATGGTGCCAACCGGTTGCAAATGCTCCCCTGAAAGCTTTGGCGATGGAAACAGAAGGCTTTTTATCACAGGACAAGAAATCAGCCCTCAGAAACTTAACCGGCAGAAAATATTTTTTTGAAAAAATCCCTAAGCCGGCAGAAAATCTGACTTTTGGCAATTCACTCAAAAATTGTGCCAACTGGTTGCAAATGCTCTCCTGAAAGGTTTGGCACTCGAAACAGAAGGCTTTTTATCACAGGACAAGAAATCAGCCCTCAAAAACCTAACTGGCAGAAAATATTTTTTTGAAAAAATCCCTAAGCCCCGGGGTCACAATTTCAGCAAAAATCTGACTTTTGGCAATTCACTCAAACATGGTGCCAACCATTTGCAAATGCTCCCCTGAAATCTTTGGTGATGGAAACAGAAGGCTTTTTATCACAGGACAAGAAATCAGCCCTCAAAAACTTAACCGGCAGAAAATATTTTTTTGAAAAAATCCCTAAGCCCCGGGGTCACAATTTCAGCAAAAATTTGACTTTTGGCAATTCACTCAAAAATGGTACCAAAATGTTGAAAATGCTGCCGTGAAAGGTTTGGCACTCGAAACAGAAGGCTTTTTATCACAGGACAAGAAATCAGCCCTCAGAAACTTAACCGACAGAAAATATTTTTTTGAAAAAATCCCTAAGCCCCGGGGTCACAATTTCATCAAAAATCTGACTTTTGGCAATTCACTCAAAAATGGTGCCAAAAGCTTGAAAATACTCCCCTGAAAGCTTTGGCAATGGAAACAGAAGGCTTTTTATCACAGGACAAGAAATCAGCCCTCAAAAACTTAACCGGCAGAAAATATTTTTTTGAAAAAATCCCTAAGCCCCGGGGTCACATTTTCTGCAAAAATCTGACTTTTGGCAATTCACTCAAAAATGGTGCCAACTGGTTGCAAATGCTCTCCTGAAAGGTTTGGCACTCGAAACAGAAGGCTTTTTATCACAGGACAAGAAATCAGCCCTCAAAAACTTAACCGGCAGAAAATATTTTTTTGAAAAAATCCCTAAGCCCCGGGGTCACAATTTCAGCAAAAATCTGCCTTTTCGCAATTCACTCAAAAATGGTGCCAAAAGGTTGAAAATGCTCTCCTGAAAGTTTTGGCACTCGAAACAGAAGGCTGTTTATCACAGACCAGAAATCAGCCCTCAAAAACCTAACCGGCAGAAAACATTTTTTTGAAAAAAACCCCAAGCCCCGGGGTCACAATTTCAGCAAAAATCTGACTTTTGGCAATTCACTCAAAAATGGTGCCAACCGGTTGCAAATGCTCCCCTGAAGCTTTGGCGATGGAAACAGAAGGCTTTTTATCACAGGACAAGAAATCAGCCCTCAAAAACCTGACCGGCAGAAAATATTTTTTTAAAAAAATCCCTAAGCCCCGGGGTCACAATTTCATCAAAAATCTGACTTTTGGCAATTCACTCAAAAATGGTGCCAAAAGCTTGAAAATACTCCCCTGAAAGCTTTGGCAATGGAAACAGAAGGCTTTTTATCAAAGGAAAATAAATCAGCACTCAAAAACTTAACGGGCAGAAAATATTTTTTTGAAAAAATCCCTAAGCCCCGGGGTCACAAATTCAGCAAAAATCTGAGTTTTCGCAATTCACTCAAAAATGGTGCCAAAAGATTGAAAATGCTCTCCTGAAAGTTTTGACACTCCAAACAGAAGGCTTTTTATGACAGGAGAAGAAATCAGCCCTCAAAAACTTAACCGGCAGAAAATATTTTTTTGAAAAAATCACAATTTCAGCAAAAATCTGACTTTTCGCAATTCACTCAAAAAATGGTGCCAACCGGTTGCAAATGCTCCCCTGAAAGCTTTGGCGATGGAAACAGAAGGCTTTTTATCACAGGACAAGAAATCAGCCCTCAGAAACTTAACCGGCAGAAAATATTTTTTTGAAAAAATCCCTAAGCCCCGGGGTCACATTTTCTGCAAAAATCTGACTTTTGGCAATTCACTCAAAAATGGTGCCAACTGGTTGCAAATGCTCTCCTGAAAGGTTTGGCACTCGAAACAGAAGGCTTTTTATGACAGGACAAGAAATCAGCCCTCAAAAACCTAACCGGCAGAAAATATTTTTTTAAAAAAATCCCTAAGCCCCGGGGTCACAATTTCAGCAAAAATCTGACTTTTGGCAATTCACTCAAAAATGCTGCCAACCGGTTGCAAATGCTCCCCTGAAAGCTTTGGCGATGGAAACAGAAGGCTTTTTATCACAGGACAAGAAATCAGCCCTCAGAAACTTAACCGGCAGAAAATATTTTTTTGAAAAAATCCCTAAGCCCCGGGTCACATTTTCTGCAAAAATCTGACTTTTGGCAATTCACTCAAAAATGGTGCCAACTGGTTGCAAATGCTCTCCTGAAAGGTTTGGCACTCGAAACAGAAGGCTTTTTATCACAGGACAAGAAATCAGCCCTCAAAAACCTAACTGGCAGAAAATATTTTTTTGAAAAAATCCCTAAGCCCCGGGGTCACAATTTCAGCAAAAATCTGACTTTTGGCAATTCACTCAAAAATGGTGCCAACCATTTGCAAATGCTCCCCTGAAATCTTTGGTGATGGAAACAGAAGGCTTTTTATCACAGGACAAGAAATCAGCCCTCAAAAACTTAACCGGCAGAAAATATTTTTTTGAAAAAATCCCTAAGCCCCGGGGTCACAATTTCAGCAAAAATTTGACTTTTGGCAATTCACTCAAAAATGGTACCAAAATGTTGAAAATGCTGCCGTGAAAGGTTTGGCACTCGAAACAGAAGGCTTTTTATCACAGGACAAGAAATCAGCCCTCAGAAACTTAACCGACAGAAAATATTTTTTTGAAAAAATCCCTAAGCCCCGGGGTCACAATTTCATCAAAAATCTGACTTTTGGCAATTCACTCAAAAATGGTGCCAAAAGCTTGAAAATACTCCCCTGAAAGCTTTGGCAATGGAAACAGAAGGCTTTTTATCACAGGACAAGAAATCAGCCCTCAAAAACTTAACCGGCAGAAAATATTTTTTTGAAAAAATCCCTAAGCCCCGGGGTCACATTTTCTGCAAAAATCTGACTTTTGGCAATTCACTCAAAAATGGTGCCAACTGGTTGCAAATGCTCTCCTGAAAGGTTTGGCACTCGAAACAGAAGGCTTTTTATCACAGGACAAGAAATCAGCCCTCAAAAACTTAACCGGCAGAAAATATTTTTTTGAAAAAATCCCTAAGCCCCGGGGTCACAATTTCAGCAAAAATCTGCCTTTTCGCAATTCACTCAAAAATGGTGCCAAAAGGTTGAAAATGCTCTCCTGAAAGTTTTGGCACTCGAAACAGAAGGCTGTTTATCACAGACCAGAAATCAGCCCTCAAAAACCTAACCGGCAGAAAACATTTTTTTGAAAAAAACCCCAAGCCCCGGGGTCACAATTTCAGCAAAAATCTGACTTTTGGCAATTCACTCAAAAATGGTGCCAACCGGTTGCAAATGCTCCCCTGAAGCTTTGGCGATGGAAACAGAATGCTTTTTATCACAGGACAAGAAATCAGCCCTCAGAAACTTAACCGGCAGAAAATATTTTTTTGAAAAAATCCCTAAGCCCCGGGGTCACAATTTCAGCAAAAATCTGACTTTTGGCAATTCACTCAAAAATGGTGCCAACCGGTTGAAAATGCTCCCCTGAAAGGTTTGGCACTCGAAACAGAAGGCTTTTTATGACAGGACAAGAAATCAGCCCTCAAAAACCTGACCGGCAGAAAATATTTTTTTAAAAAAATCCCTAAGCCCCGGGGTCACAATTTCAGCAAAAATCTGACTTTTGGAAATTCACTCAAAAATGCTGCCAACCGGTTGCAAATGCTCCCCTGAAAGCTTTGGCGATGGAAACAGAATGCTTTTTATCACAGGACAAGAAATCAGCCCTCAGAAACATAACCGACAGAAAATATTTTTTTGAAAAAATCCATAAGCCCCGGGGTCACAATTTCATCAAAAATCTGACTTTTGGCAATTCACTCAAAAATGGTGCCAAAAGCTTGAAAATACTCCCCTGAAAGCTTTGGCAATGGAAACAGAAGGCTTTTTATCAAAGGAAAATAAATCAGCACTCAAAAACTTAACGGGCAGAAAATATTTTTTTGAAAAAATCCCTAAGCCCCGGGGTCACAAATTCAGCAAAAATCTGAGTTTTCGCAATTCACTCAAAAATGGTGCCAAAAGATTGAAAATGCTCTCCTGAAAGTTTTGACACTCCAAACAGAAGGCTTTTTATGACAGGAGAAGAAATCAGCCCTCAAAAACTTAACCGGCAGGAAATATTTTTTTGAAAAAATCACAATTTCAGCAAAAATCTGACTTTTCGCAATTCACTCAAAAAATGGTGCCAACCGGTTGCAAATGCTCCCCTGAAAGCTTTGGCGATGGAAACAGAAGGCTTTTTATCACAGGACAAGAAATCAGCCCTCAGAAACTTAACCGGCAGAAAATATTTTTTTGAAAAAATCCCTAAGCCCCGGGGTCACATTTTCTGCAAAAATCTGACTTTTGGCAATTCACTCAAAAATGGTGCCAACTGGTTGCAAATGCTCTCCTGAAAGGTTTGGCACTCGAAACAGAAGGCTTTTTATGACAGGACAAGAAATCAGCCCTCAAAAACCTAACCGGCAGAAAATATTTTTTTAAAAAAATCCCTAAGCCCCGGGGTCACAATTTCAGCAAAAATCTGACTTTTGGCAATTCACTCAAAAATGCTGCCAACCGGTTGCAAATGCTCCCCTGAAAGCTTTGGCGATGGAAACAGAAGGCTTTTTATCACAGGACAAGAAATCAGCCCTCAGAAACTTAACCGGCAGAAAATATTTTTTTGAAAAAATCCCTAAGCCCCGGGTTCACATTTTCTGCAAAAATCTGACTTTTGGCAATTCACTCAAAAATGGTGCCAACTGGTTGCAAATGCTCTCCTGAAAGGTTTGGCACTCGAAACAGAAGGCTTTTTATGACAGGACAAGAAATCAGCCCTCAAAAACCTAACCGGCAGAAAATATTTTTTTAAAAAAATCCCTAAGCCCCGGGGTCACAATTTCAGCAAAAATCTGACTTTTGGCAATTCACTCAAAAATGCTGCCAACCGGTTGCAAATGCTCCCCTGAAAGCTTTGGCGATGGAAACAGAATGCTTTTTATCACAGGACAAGAAATCAGCCCTCAGAAACTTAACCGACAGAAAATATTTTTTTGAAAAAATCCCTAAGCCCCGGGGTCACAATTTCATCAAAAATCTGACTTTTGGCAATTCACTCAAAAATGGTGCCAAAAGCTTGAAAATACTCCCCTGAAAGCTTTGGCAATGGAAACAGAAGGCTTTTTATCACAGGACAAGAAATCAGCCCTCAGAAACTTAACCGGCAGAAAATATTTTTTTGAAAAAATCCCTAAGCCCCGGGGTCACATTTTCTGCAAAAATCTGACTTTTGGCAATTCACTCAAAAATGGTGCCAACTGGTTGCAAATGCTCTCCTGAAAGGTTTGGCAGTCAAAACAGAAGGCTTTTTATCACAGGACAAGAAATCAGCCCTCAAAAACTTAACCGGCAGAAAACATTTTTTTGAAAAAATCCCTAAGCCCCGGGGTCACAATTTCAGCAAAAATCTGACTTTTGGCAATTCACTCAAAAATGGTGCCAACCGGTTGAAAATGCTCCCCTGAAAGCTTTGGCGATGGAAACAGAAGGCTTTTTATCACAGGACAAGAAATCAGCCCTCAAAAACTTAACCGGAAGAAAATATTTTTTTGAAAAAATCCCTAAGCCCCGGGGTCACAATTTCAGCAAAAATCTGACTTTTGGCAATTCACTCAAAAATGGTGCCAACCGGTTGAAAATGCTCCCCTGAAAGGTTTGGCACTCGAAACAGAAGACTTTTTATGACAGGACAAGAAATCAGCCCTCAAAAACCTAACCGGCAGAAAATATTTTTTTAAAAAAATCCCTAAGCCCCGGGGTCACAATTTCAGCAAAAATCTGACTTTTGGCAATTCACTCAAAAATGCTGCCAACCGATTGCAAATGCTCCCCTGAAAGCTTTGGCGATGGAAACAGAATGCTTTTTATCACAGGACAAGAAATCAGCCCTCAGAAACTTAACCGACAGAAAATATTTTTTTGAAAAAATCCCTAAGCCCCGGGGTCACAATTTCAGCAAAAATCTGACTTTTGGCAATTCACTCAAAAATGGTGCCAACCGGTTGCAAATGCTCCCCTGAAAGCTTTGGCGATGGAAACAGAAGGCTTTTCTTCACAGGACAAGAAATCAGCCCTCAAAAACTTAACCGGCAGAAAATATTTTTTTGAAAAAATCCCTAAGCCCCGGGGTCACAATATCAGCAAAAATCTGACTTTTGGCAATTCACTCAAAAATGGTGCCAACCGGTTGCAAATGCTCCCCTGAAAGGTTTGGCACTCGAAACAGAAGGCTTTTTATGACAGGACAAGAAATCAGCCCTCAAAAACCTAACCGGCATAAAATATTTTTTTGAAAAAATCCCTAAGCCCCGGGGTCACAATTTCAGCAAAAATCTGACTTTTGGCAATTCACTCAAAAATGGTACCAAAATGTTGAGAATGCTGCCGTGAAAGGTTTGGCACTCGAAACAGGAGGCTTTTTATCACAGGACAAGAAATCAGCCCTCAAAAACTTAACCGGCAGAAAATATTTTTTTGAAAAAATCCCTAAGCCCCGGGGTCACAATTTCAGCAAAAATCTGACTTTTCGCAATTCACTCAAAATGGTGCCAAAAGTTTGAAAATGCTCTCCTGAAAGTTTTGGCACTCAAAACAGAAGGCTTTTTATCAAAGGAAAATAAATCAGCACTCAAAAACTTAACCAGCAGAAAATATTTTTTTGAAAAAATCCCTCAGTTCCGGGGTCACAATTTCAGCAAAAATCTGACTTTTGGCAATTCACTCAAAAATGGTGCCAAAAGTTTGAAAATGCTCTCCTGAAAGTTTTGGCACTCGAAACAGAAGGCTTTTTATGACAGGACAAGAAATCAGCCTCAAAAACTTAACTGGCAGAAAATATTTTTTTGAAAAAATCCCTCAGCCCCGGGGTAACAATTTCAGCAAAAATCTGACTTTTGGCAATTCACTCAAAAATCGTGCCAAAAGTTTGAAAATGCTCTCCCTGAAACTTTTGGCACTCGAAACAGAAGGCTTTTTATGACAGGCGAAGAAATCAGCCCTCAAAAACTTAACCGGCAGAAAATATTTTTTTGAAAAAATCCCTAAGCCCGGGGTCACAATTTCAGCAAAAATCTGACTTTTGGCAATTCACTCAAAAATGGTGCCAAAAGTATGCAAATGCTCCCCTGGAAGCTTTGGCAATGGAAACAGAAGGCTTTTTATCAGAGGACAAGTAATCAGCCCTCAAAAACCTAACCGGCAGAAAATATTTTTTTGAAAAAATCCCTAAGCCCCGGGGTCACAATTTCAGCAAAATCTGACTTTTCGCAATTCACTCAAAAATGGTGTCAACCGGTTTCAAATGCTCCCCTGAAAGCTTTGGCTATGGAAACGGACGGCTTTTTATCAAAGGAAAGTAAATCAGCCCTCAAAAACCTTACCGGCAGAAAAAATTTTCTTGAAAAAATCCCTCAGCCCTGGGGTCAAAATTTCAGCAAAAATCTGACTTTTGGCACTTCACTCAAAAATGGTGCCAAAAGTTTGAAAATGCTCTCCTGAAAGGTTTGGCACTCGAAACAGAAGGCTTTTTATCACAGGACAAGAAATCAGCCCTCAAAAACTTAGCCGGCAGAAAATATTTTTTTGAAAAAATCCCTCAGCCCCGGGGTCACAATTTCAGCAAAAATCTGACTTTTGGCAATTCACTCAAAAATGGTGCCAACCGGTTGCAAATGCTCCCCTGAAAGCTTTGGCGATGGAAACAGAATGCTTTTTATCACAGGACAAGAAATCAGCCCTCAAAAACCTCACCGGCAGAAAATATTTTTTTGAAAAAATCCCTAAGCCCCGGGGTGACAATTTCAGCAAAAATCTGAGTTTTAGCAATTCACTCAAAAATGGTGCCAAAAGTTTGAAAATGCTCTCCTGAAAGGTTTGACACTCGAAACAGAAGGCTTTTTATGACAGGACAAGAAATCAGCCCTCAAAAACCTAACCGGCAGAAAATATTTTCTTGAAAAAATCCCTCAGCCCCGGGGGTCACAATTTCAGTAAAAATCTGACTTTTGGCAATTCACTCAAAAATGGTGCCAAAAGTTTGAAAATGCTCTCCTGAAAGGTTTGGCACTCGAAACTGAACGCTTTTTATCACAGGACAAGAAATCAGCCCTCAAAAACTTAGCCGGCAGAAAATATTTTTTTGAAAAAATCCCTCAGCCCCGGGGTCACAATTTCAGCAATAATCTGACTTTTGGCAATTCACTCAAAAATGGTGCCAAAAGGTTGAGAATGCTCCCCGGAAAGGTTTGGCAGTCGAAACAGAAGTCTTTTTATAAATCAGCCCTCAAAAACCTACCCGGCAGAAAATATTTTTTTGAAAAAATCCCTAAGCCCCGGGGTCACAATATCAGCAAAAATCTGACTTTTGGCAATTCACTCAAAATGGTGCATACCGGTTGCAAATGCTCCCCTGAAAGGTTTGGCACTCGAAACAGAAGGCTTTTTATGACAGGACAAGAAATCAGCCCTCAAAAACCTAACCGGCATAAAATATTTTTTTGAAAAAATCCCTAAGCCCCGGGGTCACAATTTCAGCAAAAATCTGACTTTTGGCAATTCACTCAAAAATGGTACCAAAATGTTGAGAATGCTGCCGTGAAAGGTTTGGCACTCGAAACAGGAGGCTTTTTATCACAGGACAAGAAATCAGCCCTCAAAAACTTAACCGGCAGAAAATATTTTTTTGAAAAAATCCCTAAGCCCCGGGGTCACAATTTCAGCAAAAATCTGACTTTTCGCAATTCACTCAAAAATGGTGCCAAAAGTTTGAAAATGCTCTCCTGAAAGGTTTGGCACTCCAAAGAGAAGACTGTTTAACACAGGACAAGAAATCAGCCCTCAAAAACATAACCAGCAGAAAATATTTTTTTGAAAAAATCCCTAAGCCCCGGGGTCACTATTTCAGCAAAAATCTGACTTTTGGCCATTCACTCAAAAATGGTGCCAACCGGTTGCAAATGCTCCCCTGAAAGCTTTGGCGATGGAAACAGAAGGCTTTTTATCACAGGACAAGAAATCAGCCCTCAAAAACCTAACTGACAGATTATTATTTTTTAAAAAAATCCCTAAGGCCCGGGGTCACAATTTCAGCAAAAATCTGAATTTGGCAATTCACTCAATAATGGTGCCAAAAGGTTGAAAATGCTCTCCTGAAAGCTTTGGAGATGGAAACAGAAGGCTTTTTATCACAGGACAAGAAATCAGCCCTCAAAAACCTAACTGACAGATTATTTTTTTAAAAAAAAATCCCTAAGGCCCGGGGTCACAATTACAGCAAAAATCTGACTTTGGCAATTCACTCAAAAATGGTGCCAAAAGGTTGAAAATGCTCTCCTGAAAGGTTTGGCACTCGAAACAGAAGGCTTTTTATCACAGGACAAGAAATCAGCCCTCAAAAACTTAACCGGCAGAAAATATTTTTTTGAAAAAATCCCTAAGCCCCGGGGTCACAATTTCAGAAAAAATCTGACTTTTGGCAATTCACTCAAACATGGTGACAACTGGTTGCAAATGCTCCCCTGAAAGCTTTGGCGATGAAAACTGAAGGCTTTTTATCACAGGACAAGAAATCAGCCCTCAAAAACCTCACCGGCAGAAAATATTTTTTTGAAAAAATCCCTAAGCCCCGGGGTCACAATTTCAGAAAAAATCTGACTTTTGGCAATTCACTCAAACATGGTGACAACCGGTTGCAAATGCTCTCCTGAAAGCTTTGGAGATGGAAACAGAAGGCTTTTTATCACAGGACAAGAAATCAGCCCTCAAAAACCTAACTGACAGATTATTTTTTTTTAAAAAAAATCCCTAAGGCCCGGGGTCACAATTTCAGCAAAAATCTGACGTTTGGCAATTCACTCAAAAAATTGTGCCAACCGGTTGAAAATGCTCTCCTGAAAGGTTTGGCGATGGAAACAGACGGCTTTTTATCACAGGACAAGGAATCAGCCCTCAGAGACTTAACCGGCAGAAAATATTTTTTTGAAAAAATCCCTAAGCCCCGGGGTCACAATTTTAGCAAAAATCTGACTTTTGGCAATTCACGCAAAAGTGGTTCCAAAAGCTTGAAAATGCTCCCCTGAAAGCTTTGGCGATGGAAACAGAAGGCTTTTTATCACAGGAGAAGAAATCAGCCCTCAAAAACCTAACTGACAGATTATTTTTCTTAAAAAAAAATCCCTAAGGCCCGGGGTCACAATTTCAGCAAAAATCTGACTTTGGCAATTCACTCAAAAATGGTGCCAAAAGGTTGAAAATGCTCTCCTGAAAGCTTTGGAGATGGAAACAGAAGGATTTTTATGACAGGACAAGAAATCAGCCCTCAAAAACTTAACCGGCAGAAAATATTTTTTTGAAAAAATCTCTAAGCCCCGGGGTCACTATTTCAGGAAAAAATCTGACTTTTGGAAATTCACTCAAAAATGGTGCCAACCGGTTGCAAATGCTCCCCTGAAAGCTTTGGCGATGGAAACTGAATGCTTTTTATCACAGGACAAGAAATCAGCCCTCAAAAACCTCACCGGCAGAAAATATTTTTTTGAAAAAATCCCTAAGCCCCGGGGTCACAATTTCAGCAAAAATCTGACTTTTGGCAATTCACTCAAAAATGGTGCCAAAAGCTTGAAAATGCTCCCCTGAAAGCTTTGGCGATGGAAACAGAAGGCTTTTTATCACAGGACAAGAAATCAGCCCTCAAAAACCTAACTGACAGATTATTTTTTTAAAAAAAAATCCCTAAGGCCCGGGGTCACAATTTCAGCAAAAATCTGACTTTGGCAATTCACTCAAAAATGGTGCCAAAATGTTGAGAATGCTCTCCTGAAAGGTTTGGCACTCGAAACAGAAGGCTTTTTATCACAGGACAAGAAATCAGCCCTCAAAAACTTAACCGGCAGAAAATATTTTTTTGAAAAAATCCCTAAGCCCCGGGGTGACAATTTCAGAAAAAATCTGACTTTTGGCAATTCACTCAAAAATGGTGCCAACCGGTTGCAAATGCTCCCCTGAAAGCTTTGGCGATGGAAACTGAACGCTTTTAATCACAGGACAAGAAATCAGCCCTCAAAAACCTCACCGGCACAAAATATTTTTTTGAAAAAATCCCTAAGCCCCGGGGTCACAATTTCAGCAAAAATCTGACTTTTGGCAATTCACTCAAAAATGGTGCCAAAAGCTTGAAAATGCTCCCCTGAAAGCTTTGGCGATGGAAACAGAAGGCTTTTTATCAAAGGAAAATAAATCAGCACGCAAAAACTTAACCGGCAGAAAATATTTTTTTGAAAAAATCCCTAAGGCCCGGGGTCACAATTTCAGCAAAAATCTGACTTTGGCAATTCACTCAAAAATGGTGCCAAAAGGTTGAAAATGCTCTCCTGAAAGGTTTGGCACTCGAAACAGAAGGCTTTTTATCACAGGACAAGAAATCAGCCCTCAAAAACTTAACCGGCAGAAAATATTTTTTTGAAAAAATCCCTAAGCCCCGGGGTCACAATTTCAGAAAAAATCTGACTTTTGGCAATTCACTCAAACATGGTGACAACCGGTTGCAAATGCTCCCCTGAAAGCTTTGGCGATGGAAACTGAAGGCTTTTTATCACAGGACAAGAAATCAGCCCTCAAAAACCTCACCGGCAGAAAATATTTTCTTGAAAAAATCCCTCAGCCCCGGGGGTCACAATTTCAGTAAAAATCTGACTTTTGGCAATTCACTCAAAAATGGTGCCAAAAGTTTGAAAATGCTCTCCTGAAAGGTTTGGCACTCGAAACAGAAGGCTTTTTATGACAGGACAAGAAATCAGCCCTCAAAAACTTAACCGGCAGAAAATATTTTTTTGAAAAAATCCCTAAGCCCCGGGGTCACTATTTCAGGAAAAAATCTGACGTTTGGCAATTCACTCAAAAATGGTGCCAACCGGTTGCAAATGCTCCCCTGAAAGCTTTGGCGATGGAAACTGAACGCTTTTTATCACAGGACAAGAAATCAGCCCTCAAAAACCTCACCGGCAGAAAATATTTTTTTGAAAAAATCCCTAAGCCCCGGGGTCACAATTTCAGCAAAAATCTGACTTTTGGCAATTCACTCAAAAATGGTGCCAACCGATTGCAAATGCTCCCCTGAAAGCTTTGGCGATGGAAACAGAAGGCTTTTCTTCACAGGACAAGAAATCAGCCCTCAAAAACTTAACCGGCAGAAAATATTTTTTTGAAAAAATCCCTAAGCCCCGGGGTCACAATTTCAGCAATAATCTGACTTTTGGCAATTCACTCAAAAATGGTGCCAAAAGGTTGAAAATGCTCCCCGGAAAGGTTTGGCAGTTGAAACAGAAGTCTTTTTATAAATCAGCCCTCAAAAACCTACCCGGCAGAAAATATTTTTTTGAAAAAATCCCTAAGCCCCGGGGTCACAATTTCAGCAAAAATCTAACTTTTGGCAATTCACTCAAAAATGGTGCCAAAAGGTTGAAAATGCTCACCTGAAAGTTTTGGCACTCGAAACAGAAGGCTGTTTATCACAGGACAAGAAATCAGCCCTCAAAAACCTAACCGGCAGAAAATATTTTTTTGAAGAAATCCCCAAGCCCCGGGGTCACAATTTCAGCAAAAATCTGACTTTTGGCAATTCACTCAAAAATGGTGCCAACCGGTTGCAAATGCTCCCCTGAAAGGTTTGGCACTCGAAACAGAAGGCTTTTTATGACAGGACAAGAAATCAGCCCTCAAAAACCTAACCGGCAGAAAATATTTTTTTGAAAAAATCCCTAAGCCCCGGGGTCACAATTTCAGCAAAAATCTGACTTTTGGCAATTCACTCAAAAATGGTACCAAAATGTTGAAAATGCTGTCGTGAAAGGTTTGGCACTCGAAACAGGAGGCTTTTTATCACAGGACAAGAAATCAGCCCTCAAAAACTTAACCGGCAGAAAATTTTTTTTTGAAAAAATCCCTAAGCCCCGGGGTCACAATTTCAGCAAAAATCTGACTTTTCGCAATTCACTCAAAAATGGTGCCAAAAGTTTGAAAATGCTCTACTGAAATTTTTGGCACTCGAAACAGAAGGCTTTTTATCACAGGACAAGAAATCAGCCCTCAAAAACTTAGCCGGCAGAAAATATTTTTTTGAAAAAATCCCTCAGCCCCGGGGTCACAATTTCAGCAAAAATCTGACTTTTGGCAATTCACTCAAAAATGGTGCCAACCGGTTGCAAATGCTCCCCTGAAAGCTTTGGCGATGGAAACAGAATGCTTTTTATCACAGGACAAGAAATCAGCCCTCAGAAACTTAACCGGCAGAAAATATTTTTTTGAAAAAATCCCTAAGCCCCGGGGTCACAATTTCAGGAAAAATCTGAGTTTTAGCAATTCACTCAAAAATGGTGCCAAAAGTTTGAATATGCTCTCCTGAAAGGTTTGACACTCGAAACAGAAGGCTTTTTATCACAGGACAAGAAATCAGCCCTCAAAAACCTAACCGGCAGAAAATATTTTCTTGAAAAAATCCCTCAGCCCCGGGGGTCACAATTTCAGTAAAAATCTGACTTTTGGCAATTCACTCAAAAATGGTGCCAAAAGTTTGAAAATGCTCTCCTGAAAGGTTTGGCACTCGAAACTGAACGCTTTTTATCACAGGACAAGAAATCAGCACTCAAAAACCGCACCGGCAGAAAATATTTTTTTGAAAAAATCCCTCAGCCACGGGGTCACAATTTCAGCAAAAATCTGACTTTTGGCAATTCACTCAAAAATGGTACCAAAATTTTGAAAATGCTCTCCTGAAAGGTTTGGCACTCCAAAGAGAAGACTGTTTAACACAGGACAAGAAATCAGCCCTCAAAAACATAACCAGCAGAAAATATTTTTTTGAAAAAATCCCTAAGCCCCGGGGTCACTATTTCAGCAAAAATCTGACTTTTGGCCATTCACTCAAAAATGGTGCCAACCGGTTGCAAATGCTCCCCTGAAAGCTTTGGCGATGGAAACAGAAGGCTTTTTATCACAGGACAAGAAATCAGCCCTCAAAAACCTAACTGACAGATTATTTTTTTAAAAAAAAATCCCTAAGGCCCGGGGTCACAATTTCAGCAAAAATCTGAATTTGGCAATTCACTCAATAATGGTGCCAAAAGGTTGAAAATGCTCTCCTGAAAGCTTTGGAGATGGAAACAGAAGGCTTTTTATCACAGGACAAGAAATCAGCCCTCAAAAACCTAACTGACAGATTATTTTTTTAAAAAAAAATCCCTAAGGCCCGGGGTCACAATTACAGCAAAAATCTGACTTTGGCAATTCACTCAAAAATGGTGCCAAAAGGTTGAAAATGCTCTCCTGAAAGGTTTGGCACTCGAAACAGAAGGCTTTTTATCACAGGACAAGAAATCAGCCCTCAAAAACTTAACCGGCAGAAAATATTTTTTTGAAAAAATCCCTAAGCCCCGGGGTCACAATTTCAGAAAAAATCTGACTTTTGGCAATTCACTCAAACATGGTGACAACCGGTTGCAAATGCTCGCCTGAAAGCTTTGGCGATGGAAACTGAACGCTTTTAATCACAGGACAAGAAATCAGCCCTCAAAAACCTCACCGGCAGAAAATATTTTCTTGAAAAAATCCCTCAGCCCCGGGGGTCACAATTTCAGTAAAAATCTGACTTTTGGCAATTCACTCAAAAATGGTGCCAAAAGTTTGAAAATGCTCTCCTGAAAGGTTTGGCACTCGAAACAGAAGGCTTTTTATCACAGGACAAGAAATCAGCCCTCAAAAACCTAACTGACATATTATTTTTTTTAAAAAAAATCCCTAAGGCCCGGGGTCACAATTTCAGCAAAAATCTGACTTTGGCAATTCACTCAAAAATGGTGCCAAAAGGTTGAGAATGCTCTCCTGAAAGGTTTGGCACTCGAAACAGAAGGCTTTTTATCACAGGACAAGAAATCAGCCCTCAAAAACTTAACCGGCAGAAAATATTTTTTTGAAAAAATCCCTAAGCCCCGGGGTCACAATTTCAGAAAAAATCTGACTTTTGGCAATTCACTCAAAAATGGTGCCAACCGGTTGCAAATGCTCCCCTGAAAGCTTTGGCGATGGAAACTGAACGCTTTTAATCACAGGACAAGAAATCAGCCCTCAAAAACCTCACCGGCACAAAATATTTTTTTGAAAAAATCCCTAAGCCCCGGGGTCACAATTTCAGCAAAAATCTGACTTTTGGCAATTCACTCAAAAATGGTGCCAAAAGCTTGAAAATGCTCCCCTGAAAGCTTTGGCGATGGAAACAGAAGGCTTTTTATCAAAGGAAAATAAATCAGCACGCAAAAACTTAACCGGCAGAAAATATTTTTTTGAAAAAATCCCTAAGCCCCGGGGTCACTATTTCAGGAAAAAATCTGACTTTTGGCAATTCACTCAAAAATGGTGCCAACCGGTTGCAAATGCTCCCCTGAAAGCTTTGGCGATGGAAACTGAACGCTTTTTATCACAGGACAAGAAATCAGCCCTCAAAAACCTCACCGGCAGAAAATATTTTTTTGAAAAAATCCCTAAGCCCCGGGTGGTCACAATTTCAGCAAAAATCTGACGTTTGGCAATTCACTCAAAAAATTGTGGCAACCGGTTGCAAATGCTCCCCTGAAAGCTTTGGCGATGGAAACAGAAGGCTTTTTATCACAGGACAAGAAATCAGCCCTCAAAAACTTAACCGGCAGAAAATATTTTTTTGAAAAAATCCCTAAGCCCCGGGGTCACAATTTCAGCAAAAATCTGACTTTTGGCAATTCACTCAAAAATGGTGCCAACCGGTTGCAAATGCTCCCCTGAAAGCTTTGGCGATGGAAACAGAAGGCTTTTCTTCACAGGACAAGAAATCAGCCCTCAAAAACTTAACCGGCAGAAAATATTTTTTTGAAAAAATCCCTAAGCCCTGGGGTCACAATTTCAGCAAAAATCTGACTTTTGGCAATTCACTCAAAAATGGTGCCAACCGGTTGAAAATGCTCCCCTGAAAACTTTGGCGCTGGAAACAGAAGACTTTTTATCACAGAACAAGAAATCAGCCCTAAGAAACTTGACCGGCAGAAAATATTTTTTTGAAAAAATCCCTAAGCCCCGGGGTCACAATTTCAGCAATAATCTGACTTTTGGCAATTCACTCAAAAATGGTGCCAAAAGGTTGAAAATGCTCCCCGGAAAGGTTTGGCAGTCGAAACAGAAGTCTTTTTATAAATCAGCCCTCAAAAACCTACCCGGCAGAAAATATTTTTTTGAAAAAATCCCTAAGCCCCGGGGTCACAATTTCAGCAAAAATCTAACTTTTGGCAATTCACTCAAAAATGGTGCCAAAAGGTTGAAAATGCTCACCTGAAAGTTTTGGCACTCGAAACAGAAGGCTGTTTATCACAGGACAAGAAATCAGCCCTCAAAAACCTAACCGGCAGAAAATATTTTTTTGAAAAAATCCCCAAGCCCCGGGGTCACAATTTCAGCAAAAATCTGACTTTTGGCAATTCACTCAAAAATGGTGCCAACCGGTTGCAAATGCTCCCCTGAAAGGTTTGGCACTCGAAACAGAAGGCTTTTTATGACAGGACAAGAAATCAGCCCTCAAAAACCTAACCGGCAGAAAATATTTTTTTGAAAAAATCCCTAAGCCCCGGGATCACAATTTCAGCAAAAATCTGACTTTTGGCAATTCACTCAAAAATGGTACCAAAATGTTGAAAATGCTGTCGTGAAAGGTTTGGCACTCGAAACAGGAGGCTTTTTATCACAGGACAAGAAATCAGCCCTCAAAAACTTAACCGGCAGAAAATCCCTAAGCCCCGGGGTCACAATTTCAGCAAAAATCTGACTTTTGGCAATTCACTCAAAAATGGTACCAAAATTTTGAAAATGCTCTCCTGAAAGGTTTGGCACTCCAAAGAGAAGACTGTTTAACACAGGACAAGAAATCAGCCCTCAAAAACATAACCAGCAGAAAATATTTTTTTGAAAAAATCCCTAAGCCCCGGGGTCACTATTTCAGCAAAAATCTGACTTTTGGCCATTCACTCAAAAATGGTGCCAACCGGTTGCAAATGCTCCCCTGAAAGCTTTGGCGATGGAAACAGAAGGCTTTTTATCACAGGACAAGAAATCAGCCCTCAAAAACCTAACTGACAGATTATTTTTTTTAAAAAAAATCCCTAAGGCCCGGGGTCACAATTTCAGCAAAAATCTGAATTTGGCAATTCACTCAATAATGGTGCCAAAAGGTTGAAAATGCTCTCCTGAAAGCTTTGGAGATGGAAACAGAAGGCTTTTTATCACAGGACAAGAAATCAGCCCTCAAAAACCTAACTGACAGATTATTTTTTTAAAAAAAAATCCCTAAGGCCCGGGGTCACAATTACAGCAAAAATCTGACTTTGGCAATTCACTCAAAAATGGTGCCAAAAGGTTGAAAATGCTCTCCTGAAAGGTTTGGCACTCGAAACAGAAGGCTTTTTATCACAGGACAAGAAATCAGCCCTCAAAAACTTAACCGGCAGAAAATATTTTTTTGAAAAAATCCCTAAGCCCCGGGGTCACAATTTCAGAAAAAATCTGACTTTTGGCAATTCACTCAAACATGGTGACAACCGGTTGCAAATGCTCCCCTGAAAGCTTTGGCGATGAAAACTGAAGGCTTTTTATCACAGGACAAGAAATCAGCCCTCAAAAACCTCACCGGCAGAAAATATTTTTTTGAAAAAATCCCTAAGCCCCGGGGTCACAATTTCAGAAAAAATCTGACTTTTGGCAATTCACTCAAACATGGTGACAACCGGTTGCAAATGCTCTCCTGAAAGCTTTGGAGATGGAAACAGAAGGCTTTTTATCACAGGACAAGAAATCAGCCCTCAAAAACCTAACTGACAGATTATTTTTTTTTAAAAAAAATCCCTAAGGCCCGGGGTCACAATTTCAGCAAAAATCTGACGTTTGGCAATTCACTCAAAAAATTGTGCCAACCGGTTGAAAATGCTCTCCTGAAAGGTTTGGCGATGGAAACAGACGGCTTTTTATCACAGGACAAGGAATCAGCCCTCAGAGACTTAACCGGCAGAAAATATTTTTTTGAAAAAATCCCTAAGCCCCGGGGTCACAATTTTAGCAAAAATCTGACTTTTGGCAATTCACGCAAAAGTGGTTCCAAAAGCTTGAAAATGCTCCCCTGAAAGCTTTGGCGATGGAAACAGAAGGCTTTTTATCACAGGAGAAGAAATCAGCCCTCAAAAACCTAACTGACAGATTATTTTTCTTTAAAAAAAATCCCTAAGGCCCGGGGTCACAATTTCAGCAAAAATCTGACTTTGGCAATTCACTCAAAAATGGTGCCAAAAGGTTGAAAATGCTCTCCTGAAAGCTTTGGAGATGGAAACAGAAGGATTTTTATGACAGGACAAGAAATCAGCCCTCAAAAACTTAACCGGCAGAAAATATTTTTTTGAAAAAATCCCTAAGCCCCGGGGTCAATATTTCAGGAAAAAAATCTGACTTTTGGCAATTCACTCAAAAATGGTGCCAACCGGTTGCAAATGCTCCCCTGAAAGCTTTGGCGATGGAAACTGAATGCTTTTTATCACAGGACAAGAAATCAGCCCTCAAAAACCTCACCGGCAGAAAATATTTTTTTGAAAAAATCCCTAAGCCCCGGGGTCACAATTTCAGCAAAAATCTGACTTTTGGCAATTCACTCAAAAATGGTGCCAAAAGCTTGAAAATGCTCCCCTGAAAGCTTTGGCGATGGAAACAGAAGGCTTTTTATCACAGGACAAGAAATCAGCCCTCAAAAACCTAACTGACAGATTATTTTTTTTAAAAAAAATCCCTAAGGCCCGGGGTCACAATTTCAGCAAAAATCTGACTTTGGCAATTCACTCAAAAATGGTGCCAAAAGGTTGAGAATGCTCTCCTGAAAGGTTTGGCACTCGAAACAGAAGGCTTTTTATCACAGGACAAGAAATCAGCCCTCAAAAACTTAACCGGCAGAAAATATTTTTTTGAAAAAATCCCTAAGCCCCGGGGTCACAATTTCAGAAAAAATCTGACTTTTGGCAATTCACTCAAAAATGGTGCCAACCGGTTGCAAATGCTCCCCTGAAAGCTTTGGCGATGGAAACTGAACGCTTTTAATCACAGGACAAGAAATCAGCCCTCAAAAACCTCACCGGCACAAAATATTTTTTTGAAAAAATCCCTAAGCCCCGGGGTCACAATTTCAGCAAAAATCTGACTTTTGGCAATTCACTCAAAAATGGTGCCAAAAGCTTGAAAATGCTCCCCTGAAAGCTTTGGCGATGGAAACAGAAGGCTTTTTATCAAAGGAAAATAAATCAGCACGCAAAAACTTAACCGGCAGAAAATATTTTTTTGAAAAAATCCCTAAGGCCCGGGGTCACAATTTCAGCAAAAATCTGACTTTGGCAATTCACTCAAAAATGGTGCCAAAAGGTTGAAAATGCTCTCCTGAAAGGTTTGGCACTCGAAACAGAAGGCTTTTTATCACAGGACAAGAAATCAGCCCTCAAAAACTTAACCGGCAGAAAATATTTTTTTGAAAAAATCCCTAAGCCCCGGGGTCACAATTTCAGAAAAAATCTGACTTTTGGCAATTCACTCAAACATGGTGACAACCGGTTGCAAATGCTCCCCTGAAAGCTTTGGCGATGGAAACTGAACGCTTTTAATCACAGGACAAGAAATCAGCCGTCAAAAACCTCACCGGCACAAAATATTTTCTTGAAAAAATCCCTCAGCCCCGGGGGTCGCAATTTCAGTAAAAATCTGACTTTTGGCAATTCACTCAAAAATGGTGCCAAAAGTTTGAAAATGCTCTCCTGAAAGGTTTGGCACTCGAAACAGAAGGCTTTTTATGACAGGACAAGAAATCAGCCCTCAAAAACTTAACCGGCAGAAAATATTTTTTTGAAAAAATCCCTAAGCCCCGGGGTCACTATTTCAGGAAAAAATCTGACTTTTGGCAATTCACTCAAAAATGGTGCCAACCGGTTGCAAATGCTCCCCTGAAAGCTTTGGCGATGGAAACTGAACGCTTTTTATCACAGGACAAGAAATCAGCCCTCAAAATCCTCACCGGCAGAAAATATTTTTTTGAAAAAATCCCTAAGCCCCGGGTGGTCACAATTTCAGCAAAAATCTGACGTTTGGCAATTCACTCAAAAAATTGTGCCAACCGGTTGCAAATGCTCCCCTGAAAGCTTTGGCGATGGAAACAGAAGGCTTTTTATCACAGGACAAGAAATCAGCCCTCAGAAACTTAACCGGCAGAAAATATTTTTTTGAAAAAATCCCTAAGCCCCGGGGTCACAATTTCAGCAAAAATCTGACTTTTGGCAATTCACTCAAAAATGGTGCCAACCGGTTGCAAATGCTCCCCTGAAAGCTTTGGCGATGGAAACAGAAGGCTTTTCTTCACAGGACAAGAAATCAGCCCTCAAAAATTTAACCGGCAGAAAATATTTTTTTGAAAAAATCCCTAAGCCCTGGGGTCACAATTTCAGCAAAAATCTGACTTTTGGCAATTCACTCAAAAATGGTGCCAACCGGTTGAAAATGCTCCCCTGAAATCTTTGGCGCTGGAAACAGAAGACTTTTTATCACAGGACAAGAAATCAGCCCTAAGAAACTTGACCGGCAGAAAATATTTTTTTGAAAAAATCCCTAAGCCCCGGGGTCACAATTTCAGCAATAATCTGACTTTTGGCAATTCACTCAAAAATGGTGCCAAATGGTTGAAAATGCTCCCCGGAAAGGTTTGGCAGTCGAAACAGAAGTCTTTTTATAAATCAGCCCTCAAAAACCTACCCGGCAGAAAATATTTTTTTGAAAAAATCCCTAAGCCCCGGGGTCACAATTTCAGCAAAAATCTAACTTTTGGCAATTCACTCAAAAATGGTGCCAAAAGGTTGAAAATGCTCACCTGAAAGTTTTGGCACTCGAAACAGAAGGCTGTTTATCACAGGACAAGAAATCAGCCCTCAAAAACCTAACCGGCAGAAAATATTTTTTTGAAAAAATCCCCAAGCCCCGGGGTCACAATTTCAGCAAAAATCTGACTTTTGGCAATTCACTCAAAAATGGTGCCAACCGGTTGCAAATGCTCCCCTGAAAGGTTTGGCACTCGAAACAGAAGGCTTTTTATGACAGGACAAGAAATCAGCCCTCAAAAACCTAACCGGCAGAAAATATTTTTTTGAAAAAATCCCTAAGCCCCGGGGTCACAATTTCAGCAAAAATCTGACTTTTGGCAATTCACTCAAAAATGGTACCAAAATGTTGAAAATGCTGTCGTGAAAGGTTTGGCACTCGAAACAGGAGGCTTTTTATCACAGGACAAGAAATCAGCCCTCAAAAACTTAACCGGCAGAAAATTTTTTTTTGAAAAAATCCCTAAGCCCCGGGGTCACAATTTCAGCAAAAATCTGACTTTTCGCAATTCACTCAAAAATGGTGCCAAAAGTTTGAAAATGCTCTACTGAAATTTTTGGCACTCAAAACAGAAGGCTTTTTATCAAAGGAAAATAAATCAGCACACAAAAACTTAACCGGCAGAAAATATTTTTTTGAAAAAATCCCTCAGTTCCGGGGTCACAATTTCAGCAAAAATCTGAGTTTTAGCAATTCACTCAAAAATCATGCCAAAAGTTTGAAAATGCTCTACTGAAACTTTTGGCACTCGAAACAGAAGGCTTTTTATGACAGGAGAAGAAATCAGCCCTCAAAAACTTAACCGGCAGAAAATATTTTTTTGAAAAAATCCCTAAGCCCCGGGGTCACAATTTCAGCAAAAATCTGACTTTTGGCAATTCACTCAAAAATGGTGCCATCCCGATGCAAGTGCTCCCCTGAAAGCTTTGGCGATGGAAACAGAAGGCATTTTATCAAAGGAAAATAAATCAGCACTCAAAAACCTAACCGGCAGAAAATATTTTCTTGAAAAAATCCCTAAGCCCCGGAGTCACAATTTCAAGAAAAATCTGACTTTTGGCAATTCACTCAAAAATGGTGCCAAAAGTATGCAAATGCTCCCCTGAAAGCTTTGGCAATGGAAACAGAATGCTTTTTATTACAGGACAAGAAATCAGCCCTCAAAAACCTAACCGGCAGAAAATATTTTCTTGAAAAAATCCCTCAACCCCGGGGTCACAATTTCAGTAAAAATCTGACTTTTGGCAATTCACTCAAAAATGGTGCCAAAAGTTTGAAAATGCTCTCCTGAAAGGTTTGGCACTCGAAACAGAAGGCTTTTTATAACAGGAGAAGAAATCAGCCCTCAAAAACTTAACCGGCAGAAAATATTTTTTTGAAAAAATCCCTAAGCCCCGGGGTCACAATTTCAGCAAAAATCTGACTTTTGGCAATTCACTCAAAAATGGTGCCAAAAGTATGCAAATGCTCCCCTGGAAGCTTTGGCAATGGAAACAGAAGGCTTTTTATCACAGGACAAGTAATCAGCCCTCAAAAACCTAACCGGCAGAAAATATTTTTTCAAAAAAAATCCCTAAGCCCCGGGGTCACAATTTCAGCAAAAATCTGACTTTTGGCAATTCACTCAAACATGGTGACAACCGGTTGCAAATGCTCCCCTGAAAGCTTTGGCGATGAAAACTGAAGGCTTTTTATCACAGGACAAGAAATCACCCCTCAAAAACCTCACCGGCAGAAAATATTTTTTTGAAAAAATCCCTAAGCCCCGGGGTCACAATTTCAGAAAAAATCTGACTTTTGGCAATTCACTCAAACATGGTGACAACCGGTTGCAAATGCTCTCCTGAAAGCTTTGGAGATGGAAACAGAAGGCTTTTTATCACAGGACAAGAAATCAGCCCTCAAAAACCTAACTGACAGATTATTTTTTTTAAAAAAAAATCCCTAAGCCCCGGGGTCACAATTTCAGCAAAAATCTGACTTTGGCAATTCACTCAAAAATGGTGCCAAAAGGTTGAAAATGCTCTCCTGAAAGGTTTGCCACTCGAAACAGAAGGCTTTTTATCACAGGACAAGAAATCAGCCCTCAGAAACTTAACAAGCAGAAAATATTTTTTTGAAAAAATCCCTAAACCCCGGGGTCACAATTTCAGCAAAAATCTGACTTTTGGCAATTCACTCAAAAATGGTGCCAAAAGGTTGAAAATGCTCCCCGGAAAGGTTTGGCACTCGAAACAGAAGTCTTTTTATAAATCAGCCCTCAAAAACCTACGCGGCAGAAAATATTTTCTTGAAAAAATCCCTGAGCCCCGGGGTCACAATTTCAGAAAAAATCTGACTTTTGGCAATTCACTCAAAAATGGTGCCAAAAGGTTGCAAATGCTCCCCTGAAGCTTTGGCGATGGAAACAGAATGCTTTTTATCACAGGACAAGAAATCAGCCCTCAGAAACTTAACCGGCAGAAAATATTTTTTTGAAAAAATCCCTAAGCCCCGGGGTCACAATTTCAGAAAAAATCTGAGTTTTAGCAATTCACTCAAAAATCGTGCCAAAAGTTTGAAAATGCTCTACTGAAACTTTTGGCACTCGAAACAGAATGCTTTTTATCACAGGACAAGAAATCAGCCCTCAGAAACTTAACCGGCAGAAAATATTTTTTTGAAAAAATCCCTAAGCCCCGGGGTCACAATTTCAGAAAAAATCTGACTTTTGGCAATTCACTCAAAAATGGTGCCAACCGGTTGCAAATGCTCCCCTGAAAGCTTTGGCGATGGAAACAGAATGCTTTTTATCACAGGACAAGAAATCAGCCCTCAGAGACTTAACTGGCAGAAAATATTTTTTTGAAAAAATCCCTAAGCCCCGGGGTCACAATTTCAGCAAAAATCTGACTTTTGGCAATTCACTCAAAAATGGTGCCATCCCGATGCAAATGCTCCCCTGAAAGCTTTGGCGATGGAAACAGAAGGCTTTTTATCAAAGGAAAATAAATCAGCACTCAAAAACCTAACCGGCAGAAAATATTTTCTTGAAAAAATCCCTAAGCCCCGGAGTCACAATTTCAAGAAAAATCTGACTTTTGGCAATTCACTCAAAAATGGTGCCAAAAGTATGCAAATGCTCCCCTGAAAGCTTTGGCAATGGAAACAGAATGCTTTTTATTACAGGACAAGAAATCAGCCCTCAAAAACCTAACCGGCAGAAAATATTTTCTTGAAAAAATCCCTCAACCCCGGGGTCACAATTTCAGTAAAAATCTGACTTTTGGCAATTCACTCAAAAATGGTGCCAAAAGGTTGAAAATGCTCCCCGGAAAGGTTTGGCAGTCGAAACAGAAGTCTTTTTATAAATCAGCCCTCAAAAACCTACCCGGCAGAAAATATTTTTTTGAAAAAATCCCTAAGCCCCGGGGTCACAATTTCAGCAAAAATCTAACTTTTGGCAATTCACTCAAAAATGGTGCCAAAAGGTTGAAAATGCTCACCTGAAAGTTTTGGCACTCGAAACAGAAGGCTGTTTATCACAGGACAAGAAATCAGCCCTCAAAAACCTAACCGGCAGAAAATATTTTTTTGAAAAAATCCCCAAGCCCCGGGGTCACAATTTCAGCAAAAATCTGACTTTTGGCAATTCACTCAAAAATGGTGCCAACCGGTTGCAAATGCTCCCCTGAAAGGTTTGGCACTCGAAACAGAAGGCTTTTTATGACAGGACAAGAAATCAGCCCTCAAAAACCTAACCGGCAGAAAATATTTTTTTGAAAAAATCCCTAAGCCCCGGGGTCACAATTTCAGCAAAAATCTGACTTTTCGCAATTCACTCAAAAATGGTACCAAAATGTTGAAAATGCTGTCGTGAAAGGTTTGGCACTCGAAACAGGAGGCTTTTTATCACAGGACAAGAAATCAGCCCTCAAAAACTTAACCGGCAGAAAATTTTTTTTTGAAAAAATCCCTAAGCCCCGGGGTCACAATTTCAGCAAAAATCTGACTTTTCGCAATTCACTCAAAAATGGTGCCAAAAGTTTGAAAATGCTCTACTGAAATTTTTGGCACTCAAAACAGAAGGCTTTTTATCAAAGGAAAATAAATCAGCACACAAAAACTTAACCGGCAGAAAATATTTTTTTGAAAAAATCCCTCAGTTCCGGGGTCACAATTTCAGCAAAAATCTGAGTTTTAGCAATTCACTCAAAAATCATGCCAAAAGTTTGAAAATGCTCTACTGAAACTTTTGGCACTCGAAACAGAAGGCTTTTTATGACAGGAGAAGAAATCAGCCCTCAAAAACTTAACCGGCAGAAAATATTTTTTTGAAAAAATCCCTAAGCCCCGGGGTCACAATTTCAGCAAAAATCTGACTTTTGGCAATTCACTCAAAAATGGTGCCATCCCGATGCAAGTGCTCCCCTGAAAGCTTTGGCGATGGAAACAGAAGGCTTTTTATCAAAGGAAAATAAATCAGCACTCAAAAACCTAACCGGCAGAAAATATTTTCTTGAAAAAATCCCTCAACCCCGGGGTCACAATTTCAGTAAAAATCTGACTTTTGGCAATTCACTCAAAAATGGTGCCAAAAGTTTGAAAATGCTCTCCTGAAAGGTTTGGCACTCGAAACAGAAGGCTTTTTATAACAGGAGAAGAAATCAGCCCTCAAAAACTTAACCGGCAGAAAATATTTTTTTGAAAAAATCCCTAAGCCCCGGGGTCACAATTTCAGCAAAAATCTGACTTTTGGCAATTCACTCAAAAATGGTGCCAAAAGTATGCAAATGCTCCCCTGGAAGCTTTGGCAATGGAAACAGAAGGCTTTTTATCACAGGACAAGTAATCAGCCCTCAAAAACCTAACCGGCAGAAAATATTTTTTTTAAAAAAATCCCTAAGCCCCGGGGTCACAATTTCAGCAAAAATCTGACTTTTGGCAATTCACTCAAACATGGTGACAACCGGTTGCAAATGCTCCCCTGAAAGCTTTGGCGATGAAAACTGAAGGCTTTTTATCACAGGACAAGAAATCACCCCTCAAAAACCTCACCGGCAGAAAATATTTTTTTGAAAAAATCCCTAAGCCCCGGGGTCACAATTTCAGCAAAAATCTGACTTTTCGCAATTCACTCAAAAATGGTGCCAAAAGTTTGAAAATGCTCTACTGAAATTTTTGGCACTCAAAACAGAAGGCTTTTTATCAAAGGAAAATAAATCAGCACACAAAAACTTAACCGGCAGAAAATATTTTTTTGAAAAAATCCCTCAGTTCCGGGGTCACAATTTCAGCAAAAATCTGACTTTTGGCAATTCACTCAAAAATGGTGCCAAAAGTTTGAAAATGCTCTCCTGAAAGTTTTGGCACTCGAAACAGAAGGCTTTTTATGACAGGACAAGAAATCAGCCCTCAAAAACTTAACTGGCAGAAAATATTTTTTTGAAAAAATCCCTAAGCCCCGGGGTAACAATTTCAGCAAAAATCTGAGTTTTAGCAATTCACTCAAAAATCGTGCCAAAAGTTTGAAAATGCTCTCCTGAAACTTTTGGCACTCGAAACAGAAGGCTTTTTATGACAGGAGAAGAAATCAGCCCTCAAAAACTTAACCGGCAGAAAATATTTTTTTGAAAAAATCCCTAAGCCCCGGGGTCACAATTTCAGCAAAAATCTGACTTTTCGCAATTCACTCAAAAATGGTGCCATCCCGATGCAAATGCTCCCCTGAAAGCTTTGGCGATGGAAACAGAAGGCTTTTTATCAAAGGAAAATAAATCAGCACTCAAAAACCTAACCGGCAGAAAATATTTTTTTGAAAAAATCCCTCAGTTCCGGGGTCACAATTTCAGTAAAAATCTGACTTTTGGCAATTCACTCAAAAATGGTGCCAAAAGTTTGAAAATGCTCTCCTGAAAGGTTTGGCACTCGAAACAGAAGGCTTTTTATAACAGGAGAAGAAATCAGCCCTCAAAAACTTAACCGGCAGAAAATATTTTTTTGAAAAAATCCATAAGCCCCGGGGTCACAATTTCAGCAAAAATCTGACTTTTGGCACTTCACTCAAAAATGGTGCCAAAAGTTTGAATATGCTCTCCTGAAAGGTTTGGCACTCGAAACAGAAGGCTTTTTATCACAGGGCAAGAAATCAGCCCTCAAAAACTTAGCCGGCAGAAAATATTTTTTTGAAAAAATCCCTCAGCCCCGGGGTCACAATTTCAGCAAAAATCTGACTTTTGGCAATTCACTCAAAAATGGTGCCAACCGGTTGCAAATGCTCCCCTGAAAGCTTTGGCGATGGAAACAGAATGCTTTTTATCACAGGACAAGAAATCAGCCCTCAGAAACTTAACCGGCAGAAAATATTTTTTTGAAAAAATCCCTCAGCCCCGGGGTCACAATTTTAGCAAAAATCTGACTTTTGGCAATTCACTCAAAAATGGTGCCAAAAGCTTGAAAATGCTCCCCTGAAAGCTTTGGCGATGGAAACAGAAGGCTTTTTATCACAGGAGAAGAAATCAGCCCTCAAAAACCTAACCGGCAGAAAATATTTTCTTGAAAAAATCCCTCAGCCCCGGGGGTCACAATTTCAGCAAAAATCTGACTTTTCGCAATTCACTCAAAAATGGTGCCATCCCGATGCAAATGCTCCCCTGAAAGCTTTGGCGATGGAAACAGAAGGCTTTTTATCAAAGGAAAATAAATCAGCACTCAAAAACCTAACCGGCAGAAAATATTTTCTTGAAAAAATCCCTAAGCCCCGGAGTCACAATTTCAAGAAAAATCTGACTTTTGGCAATTCACTCAAAAATGGTGCCAAAAGTATGCAAATGCTCCCCTGAAAGCTTTGGCAATGGAAACAGAATGCTTTTTATTACAGGACAAGAAATCAGCCCTCAAAAACCTAACCGGCAGAAAATATTTTCTTGAAAAAATCCCTCAACCCCGGGGTCACAATTTCAGTAAAAATCTGACTTTTGGCGATTCACTCAAAAATGGTGCCAAAAGTTTGAAAATGCTCTCCTGAAAGGTTTGGCACTCGAAACAGAAGGCTTTTTATAACAGGAGAAGAAATCAGCCCTCAAAAACTTAACCGGCAGAAAATATTTTTTTGAAAAAATCCCTAAGCCCCGGGGTCACAATTTCAGCAAAAATCTGACTTTTGGCAATTCACTCAAAAATGGTGCCAAAAGTATGCAAATGCTCCCCTGGAAGCTTTGGCAATGGAAACAGAAGGCTTTTTATCACAGGACAAGTAATCAGCCCTCAAAAACCTAACCGGCAGAAAATATTTTTTTGAAAAAATCCCTAAGCCCCGGGGTCACAATTTCAGCCAAAATCTGACTTTTCGCAATTCACTCAAAAATCGTGTCAACCGGTTTCAAATGCTCCCCTGAAAGCTTTGGCTATGGAAACGGAAGGCTTTTTATCAAAGGAAAGTAAATCAGCCCTCAAAAACCTAACCGGCAGAAAATATTTTCTTGAAAAAATCCCTCAGCCCTGGGGTCACAATTTCAGCAAAAATCTGACTTTTGGCACTTCACTCAAAAATGGTGCCAAAAGTTTGAAAATGCTCTCCTGAAAGCTTTGGCACTCGAAACAGAAGGCTTTTTATCACAGGACAAGAAATCAGCCCTCAAAAACTTAGCCGGCAGAAAATATTTTTTTGAAAAAATCCCTCAGCCCCGGGGTCACAATTTCAGCAAAAATCTGACTTTTGGCAATTCACTCAAAAATGGTGCCAACCGGTTGCAAATGCTCCCCTGAAAGCTTTGGCGATGGAAACAGAATGCTTTTTATCACAGGACAAGAAATCAGCCCTCAGAAACTTAACCGGCAGAAAATATTTTTTTGAAAAAATCCCTCAGCCCCGGGGTCACAATTTTAGCAAAAATCTGACTTTTGGCAATTCACTCAAAAATGGTGCCAAAAGCTTGAAAATGCTCCCCTGAAAGCTTTGTCGATGGAAACAGAAGGCTTTTTATCACAGGAGAAGAAATCAGCCCTCAAAAACCTAACCGGCAGAAAATATTTTCTTGAAAAAATCCCTCAGCCCCGGGGGTCACAATTTCAGTAAAAATCTGACTTTTGGCAATTCACTCAAAAATGGTGCCCAAAGTTTGAAAATGCTCTCCTGAAAGGTTTGGCACTCGAAACAGAAGGCTTTTTATGACAGGACAAGAAATCAGCCCTCAAAAACTTAACCGGCAGAAAATATTTTTTTGAAAAAATCCCTAAGCCCCGGGGTCACTATTTCAGGAAAAAATCTGACTTTTGGCAATTCACTCAAAAATGGTGCCAACCGGTTGCAAATGCTCCCCTGAAAGCTTTGGTGATGGAAACTGAACGCTTTTTATCACAGGACAAGAAATCAGCCCTCAAAAACTTAACCGGCAGAAAATATTTTTTTGAAAAAAATCCCTAAGCCCCGGGGTCACAATTTCAGCAAAAATCTGACTTTTGGCAATTCACTCAAAAATGGTGCCAACCGGTTGCAAATGCTCCCCTGAAAGCTTTGGCGATGGAAACTGAACGCTTTTTATCAAAGGACAAGAAATCAGCACTCAAAAACTTAACCGGCAGAAAATATTTTTTTGAAAAAATCCCTAAGCCCCGGGGTCACAATTTCAGCAAAAATCTGACTTTTGGCCATTCACTCAAAAATGGTGCCAACCGGTTGCAAATGCTCCCTTGAAAGCTTTGGCGATGGAAACAGAAGGCTTTTTATCACAGGACAAGAAATCAGCCCTCAAAAACCTAACTGACAGATTATTTTTTTAAAAAAAAATCCCTAAGGCCCGGGGTCACAATTTCAGCAAAAAGCTGACTTTGGCAATTCACTCAAAAATGGTGCCAACTGGTTGCAAATGCTCCCCTGAAAGTTTTGGCACTCGAAACACAATGCTTTTTATCACAAGACAAGAAATCAGCCCTCAAAACCTTAACCGGCAGAAAATATTTTTTTGAAAAAATCCCTCAGCCCCGGGGTCACAATTTTAGCAAAAATCTGACTTTTGGCAATTCACTCAAAAATGGTGCCAAAAGCTTGAAAATGCTCCCCTGAAAATGCTCCCCTGAAAGCTTTGGCGATGGAAACAGAAGACTTTTTATCACAGGACAAGAAATCAGCCCTCAGAAACTTGACCGGCAGAAAATATTTTTTTGAAAAAATCCCTAAGCCCCGGGGTCACAATTTCAGCAATAATCTGACTTTTGGCAATTCACTCAAAAATGGTGCCAAAAGGTTGAAAATGCTCCCCGGAAAGGTTTGGCAGTCGAAACAGAAGTCTTTTTATAAATCAGCCCTCAAAAACCTACCCGGCAGAAAATATTTTTTTGAAAAAATCCCTAAGCCCCGGGGTCACAATTTCAGCAAAAATCTGACTTTTGGCAATTCACTCAAAAATGGTGCCAAAAGGTTGAAAATGCTCTCCTGAAAGGTTTGGCACTCGAAACAGAAGGCTGTTTATCACAGGACAAGAAATCAGCCCTCAAAAACTTAAATGGCAGAAAATATTTTTTTGAAAAAATCCCTCAGCCCCGGGGTAACAATTTCAGCAAAAATCTGAGTTTTAGCAATTCACTCAAAAATCGTGCTAAAAGCTTGAAAATGCTCTCCTGAAACTTTTGGCACTCGAAACAGAAGGCTTTTTATGACAGGAGAAGAAATCAGCCCTCAAAAACTTAACCGGCAGAAAATATTTTTTTGAAAAAATCCCTAAGCCCCGGGGTCACAATTTCAGCAAAAATCTGACTTTTCGCAATTCCCTCAAAAATGGTGCCATCCCGATGCAAATGCTCCCCTGAAAGCTTTGGCGATGGAAACAGAAGGCTTTTTATCAAAGGAAAATAAATCAGCACTCAAAAACCTAACCGGCAGAAAATATTTTCTTGAAAAAATCCCTAAGCCCCGGAGTCACAATTTCAAGATAAATCTGACTTTTGGCAATTCACTCAAAAATGGTGCCAAAAGTATGCAAATGCTCCCCTGAAAGCTTTGGCAATGGAAACAGAATGCTTTTTATTACAGGACAAGAAATCAGCCCTCAAAAACCTAACCGGCAGAAAATATTTTCTTGAAAAAATCTCTCAACCCCGGGGTCACAATTTCAGTAAAAATCTGACTTTTGGCAATTCACTCAAAAATGGTGCCAAAAGTTTGAAAATGCTCTCCTGAAAGGTTTGGCACTCGAAACAGAAGGCTTTTTATAACAGGAGAAGAAATCAGCGCTCAAAAACTTAACCGGCAGAAAATATTTTTTTGAAAAAATCCCTAAGCCCCGGGGTCACAATTTCAGCAAAAATCTGACTTTTGGCAATTCACTCAAAAATGGTGCCAAAAGTATGCAAATGCTCCCCTGGAAGCTTTGGCAATGGAAACAGAAGGCTTTTTATCACAGGACAAGTAATCAGCCCTCAAAAACCTAACCGGCAGAAAATATTTTTTTGAAAATATCCCTAAGCTCCGGCGTCACAATTTCAGCAAAAATCTGACTTTTCGCAATTCACTCAAAAATGGTGTCAACCGGTTTCAAATGCTCCCCTGAAAGCTTTGGCTATGGAAACGGAAGGCTTTTTATCAAAGGAAAGTAAATCAGCCCTCAAAAACCTAACCGGCAGAAAATATTTTCTTGAAAAAATCCCTCAGCCCTGGGGTCACAATTTCAGCAAAAATCTGACTTTTGGCACTTCACTCAAAAATGGTGCCAAAAGTTTGAAAATGCTCTCCTGAAAGGTTTGGCACTCGAAACAGAAGGCTTTTTATCACAGGACAAGAAATCAGCCCTCAAAAACTTAGCCGGCAGAAAATATTTTTTTGAAAAATCCCTAAGCCCCGGGGTCACAATTTCAGCAAAAATCTGACTTTTGGCAATTCACTCAAAAATGGTGCCAACCGGTTGCAAATGCTCCCCTGAAAGCTTTGGCGATGGAAAGAGAATGCTTTTTATCACAGGACAAGAAATCAGCCCTCAGAAACTTAACCGGCAGAAAATATTTTTTTGAAAAAATCCCTAAGCCCCGGGGTCACAATTTTAGCAAAAATCTGACTTTTGGCAATTCACTCAAAAATGGTGCCAAAAGCTTGAAAATGCTCCCCTGAAAGCTTTGGCGATGGAAACAGAAGGCTTTTTATCACAGGAGAAGAAATCAGCCCTCAAAAACCTAACCGGCAGAAAATATTTTCTTGAAAAAATCCCTCAGCCCCGGGGTCACAATTTCAGCAAAAATCTGACTTTTGGCAATTCACTCAAAAATGGTGCCAAAAGGTTGAAAATGCTCCCCTGAAAGCTTAGGCGATGGAAACAGAAGTCATTTTATCACAGGACAAGAAATCAGCACTCAAAAACTTAACCGGCAGAAAATATTTTTTTGAAAAAATCCCTAAGCCCCGGGGTCACAATTTCAGGAAAAAATCTGACTTTTGGCAATTCACTCAAAAATGGTGCCAACCGGTTGCAAATGCTCCCCTGAAATCTTTGGCGATGGAAACTGAACGCTTTTTATCACAGGACAAGAAATCAGCCCTCAAAAACCTCACCGGCAGAAAATATTTTTTTGAAAAAATCCCTAAGCCCCGGGGTCACAATTTCAGCAAAAATCTGACTTTTGGCAATTCACTCAAAAATGGTGCCAACCGGTTGCAAATGCTCCCCTGAAAGCTTTGGCGATGGAAACTGAACGCTTTTTATCACAGGACAAGAAATCAGCACTCAAAAACTTAACCGGCAGAAAATATTTTTTGAAAAAATCCCTCAGCCACGGGGTCACAATTTCAGCAAAAATCTGACTTTTGGCAATTCACTCAAAAATGGTACCAAAAGTTTGAAAATGCTCTCCTGAAAGGTTTGGCACTCCAAAGAGAAGGCTGTTTAACACAGGACAAGAAATCAGCCCTCAAAAACATAACCAGCAGAAAATATTTTTTTGAAAAAATCCCTAAGCCCCGGGGTCACTATTTCAGCAAAAATCTGACTTTTGGCCATTCACTCAAAAATGGTGCCAACCGGTTGCAAATGCTCCCTTGAAAGCTTTGGCGATGGAAACAGAAGGCTTTTTATCACAGGACAAGAAATCAGCCCTCAAAAACCTAACTGACAGATTATTTTTTTAAAAAAAAATCCCTAAGGCCCGGGGTCACAATTTCAGCAAAAATCTGACTTTGGCAATTCACTCAATAATGGTGCCAAAAGGTTGAAAATGCTCTCCTGAAAGCTTTGGAGATGGAAACAGAAGGCTTTTTATCACAGGACAAGAAATCAGCCCTCAAAAACCTAACTGACAGATTATTTTTTTTAAAAAAAATCCCTAAGGCCCGGGGTCACAATTACAGCAAAAATCTGACTTTGGCAATTCACTCAAAAATGGTGCCAAAAGGTTGAAAATGCTCTTCTGAAAGGTTTGGCACTCGAAACAGAAGGCTTTTTATCACAGGACAAGAAATCAGCCCTCAAAAACTTAACCGGCAGAAAATATTTTCTTGAAAAAATCCCTCAGCCCTGGGGTCACAATTTCAGCAAAAATCTGACTTTTGGCACTTCACTCAAAAATGGTGCCAAAAGTTTGAAAATGCTCCCCTGAAAGCTTTGGCGATGGAAACAGAAGGCTTTTTATCACAGGACAAGAAATCAGCCCTCAAAAACTTAACTGGCAGAAAATATTTTTTTGAAAAAATCCCTAAGCCCCGGCTCACAATTTCATAATAAATCTGACTTTTGGCAAATCACTCAAAAATGTTGCCAACCGGTAGCAAATACTCCCCTGAAAGCTTTGGCGATGGAAACAGAATGCTTTTTATCACAGGACAAGAAATCAGCCCTCAGAAACTTAACCGGCAGAAAATATTTTTTTGAAAAAATCCCTAAGCCCCGGGGTCACAATTTTAGCAAAAATCTGACTTTTGGCAATTCACTCAAAAATGGTGCCAAAAGCTTGAAAATGCTCCCCTGAAAGCTTTGGCGATGGAAACAGAAGGCTTTTTATCACAGGAGAAGAAATCAGCCCTCAAAAACCTAACCGGCAGAAAATATTTTCTTGAAAAAATCCCTCAGCCCCGGGGGTCACAATTTCAGTAAAAATCTGACTTTTGGCAATTCACTCAAAAATGGTGCCAAAAGTTTGAAAATGCTCTCCTGAAAGGTTTGGCACTCGAAACAGAAGGCTTTTTATGACAGGACAAGAAATCAGCCCTCAAAAACTTAACCGGCAGAAAATATTTTTTTGAAAAAATCCCTAAGCCCCGGGGTCACTATTTCAGGAAAAAATCTGACTTTTGGCAATTCACTCAAAAATGGTGCCAACCGGTTGCAAATGCTCCCCTGAAAGCTTTGGCGATGGAAACTGAACGCTTTTTATCACAGGACAAGAAATCAGCCATCAGAAACTTAACCGGCAGAAAATATTTTTTTGAAAAAATCCCTAAGCCCCGGGGTCACAATTTCAGCAAAAATCTGACTTTTGGCAATTCACTCAAAAATGGTGCCAACCGGTTGCAAATGCTCCCCTGAAAGCTTTGGCGATGGAAACTGAACGCTTTTTATCACAGGACAAGAAATCAGCACTCAAAAACTTAACCGGCAGAAAATATTTTTTTGAAAAAATCCCTCAGCCACGGGGTCACAATTTCAGCAAAAATCTGACTTTTGGCAATTCACTCAAACATGGTGACAACCGGTTGCAAATGTTCCCCTGAAAGCTTTGGCGATGGAAACTGAAGGCTTTTCATCACAGGACAAGAAATCAGCCCTCAAAAACCTCACCGGCAGAAAATATTTTTTTGAAAAAATCCCTAAGCCCCGGGGTCACAATTTCAGAAAAAATCTGACTTTTGGCAATTCACTCAAACATGGTGACAACCGGTTGCAAATGCTCTCCTGAAAGCTTTGGAGATGGAAACAGAAGGCTTTTTATCACAGGACAAGAAATCAGCCCTCAAAAACCTAACTGACAGATTATTTTTTAAAAAAAAAATCCCTAAGCCCCGGGGTCACAATTTCAGCAAAAATCTGACTTTGGCAATTCACTCAAAAATGGTGCCAAAAGGTTGAAAATGGTCTCCTGAAAGGTTTGCCACTAGAAACAGAAGGCTTTTTATCACAGGACAAGAAATCAGCCCTCAGAAACTTAACAAGCAGAAAATATTTTTTTGAAAAAATCCCTAAACCCCGGGGTCACAATTTCAGCAAAAATCTGACTTTTGGCAATTCACTCAAAAATGGTGCCAAAAGGTTGAAAATGCTCCCCTGAAAGCTTTGGCGATGGAAACAGAAGGCTTTTTATCACAGGAGAAGAAATCAGCCCTCAAAAACCTAACCGGCAGAAAATATTTTCTTGAAAAAATCCCTCAGCCCCGGGGTCACAATTTCAGCAAAAATCTGACTTTTGGCAATTCACTCAAAAATGGTGCCAAAAGGTTGAAAATGCTCCCCTGAAAGCTTTGGCGATGGAAACAGAAGTCATTTTATCACAGGACAAGAAATCAGCACTCAAAAACTTAACCGGCAGAAAATATTTTTTTGAAAAAATCCCTAAGCCCCGGGGTCACTATTTCAGGAAAAAATCTGACTTTTGGCAATTCACTCAAAAATGGTGCCAACCGGTTGCAAATGCTCCCCTGAAATCTTTGGCGATGGAAACTGAACGCTTTTTATCACAGGACAAGAAATCAGCCCTCAAAAACCTCACCGGCAGAAAATATTTTTTTGAAAAAATCCCTAAGCCCCGGGGTCACAATTTCAGCAAAAATCTGACTTTTGGCAATTCACTCAAAAATGGTGCCAACCGGTTGCAAATGCTCCCCTGAAAGCTTTGGCGATGGAAACTGAACGCTTTTTATCACAGGACAAGAAATCAGCACTCAAAAACTTAACCGGCAGAAAATATTTTTTTGAAAAAATCCCTCAGCCACGGGGTCACAATTTCAGCAAAAATCTGACTTTTGGCAATTCACTCAAAAATGGTACCAAAAGTTTGAAAATGCTCTCCTGAAAGGTTTGGCACTCCAAAGAGAAGGCTGTTTAACACAGGACAAGAAATCAGCCCTCAAAAACATAACCAGCAGAAAATATTTTTTTGAAAAAATCCCTAAGCCCCGGGGTCACTATTTCAGCAAAAATCTGACTTTTGGCCATTCACTCAAAAATGGTGCCAACCGGTTGCAAATGCTCCCTTGAAAGCTTTGGCGATGGAAACAGAAGGCTTTTTATGACAGGAGAAGAAATCAGCCCTCAGAAACTTAACCGGCAGAAAATATTTTTTTGAGAAAATCCCTAAGCCCCGGGGTCACAATTTCAGCAAAAATCTGACTTTGGCAATTCACTCAAAAATGGTGCCAAAAGGTTGAAAATGCTCTCCTGAAAGGTTTGCCACTAGAAACAGAAGGCTTTTTATCACAGGACAAGAAATCAGCCCTCAGAAACTTAACAAGCAGAAAATATTTTTTTGAAAAAATCCCTAAACCCCGGGGTCACAATTTCAGCAAAAATCTGACTTTTGGCAATTCACTCAAAAATGGTGCCAAAAGGTTGAAAATGCTCCCCGGAAAGGTTTGGCACTCGAAACAGAAGTCTTTTTATAAATCAGCCCTCAAAAACCTACCCGGCAGAAAATATTTTCTTGAAAAAATCCCTGAGCCCCGGGGTCACAATTTCAGAAAAAATCTGACTTTTGGCAATTCACTCAAAAATGGTGCCAAAAGTTGAAAATGCTCTCCTGAAAGTTTTGGCACTCGAAACAGAAGGCTGTTTATCACAGGACAAGAAATCAGTCCTCAGAAACCTAACCGGCAGAAAATATTTTTTTGAAAAAATCCCTAAGCCCCGGGGTCACAATTTTAGCAAAAATCTGACTTTTGGCAATTCACTCAAAAATGGTGCCAAAAGCTTGAAAATGCTCCCCTGAAAGTTTTGGCGATGGAAACAGAAGGCTTTTTATCACAGGAGAAGAAATCAGCCCTCAAAAACCTAACCGGCAGAAAATATTTTCTTGAAAAAATCCCTCAGCCCCGGGGGTCACAATTTCAGTAAAAATCTGACTTTTGGCAATTCACTCAAAAATGGTGCCAAAAGTTTGAAAATGCTCTCCTGAAAGGTTTGGCACTCGAAACAGAAGGCTTTTTATGACAGGACAAGAAATCAGCCCTCAAAAACTTAACCGGCAGAAAATATTTTTTTGAAAAAATCCCTAAGCCCCGGGGTCACTATTTCAGGAAAAAATCTGACTTTTCGCAATTCACTCAAAAATGGTGCCATCCCGATGCAAATGCTCCCCTGAAAGCTTTGGCGATGGAAACTGAACGCTTTTTATCACAGGACAAGAAATCAGCCCTCAAAAACCTCACCGGCAGAAAATATTTTTTTGAAAAAATCCCTAAGCCCCGGGGTCACAATTTCAGCAAAAATCTGACTTTTGGCAATTCACTCAAAAATGGTGCCCACCGGTTGCAAATGCTCCCCTGAAAGCTTTGGCGATGGAAACTGAACGCTTTTTATCACAGGACAAGAAATCAGCACTCAAAAACCTCACCGGCAGAAAATATTTTTTTGAAAAAATCCCTCAGCCACGGGGTCACAATTTCAGCAAAAATCTGACTTTTGGCAATTCACTCAAAAATGGTACCAAAAGTTTGAAAATGCTCTCCTGAAAGGTTTGGCACTCCAAAGAGAAGGCTGTTTATCACAGGACAAGAAATCAGCCCTCAAAAACATAACCAGCAGAAAATATTTTTTTGAAAAAATCCCTAAGCCCCGGGGTCACTATTTCAGCAAAAATCTGACTTTTGGCCATTCACTCAAAAATGGTGCCAACCGGTTGCAAATGCTCCCCTGAAAGCTTTGGCGATGGAAACAGAAGGCTTTTTATCACAGGACAAGAAATCAGCCCTCAAAAACTTAACCGGCAGAAAATATTTTTTTGAAAAAATCCCTAAGCCCCGGGGTCAGAATTTCAGCAAAAATCTGACTTTTGGCAATTCACTCAAAAATGGTGCCAACCGGTTGCAAATGCTCCCCTGAAAGGTTTGGCGATGGAAACAGAAGGCTTTTTATCACAGGACAAGAAATCAGCCCTCAGAAACTTAACCGGCAGAAAATATTTTTTTGAAAAAATCCCTAAGCCCCGGGGTCACAATTTTAGCAAAAATCTGACTTTTGGCAATTCACTCAAAAATGGTGCCAAAAGCTTGAAAATGCTCCCCTGAAAGTTTTGGCGATGGAAACAGAAGGCTTTTTATCACAGGAGAAGAAATCAGCCCTCAAAAACCTAACCGGCAGAAAATATTTTCTTGAAAAAATCCCTCAGCCCCGGGGGTCACAATTTCAGTAAAAATCTGACTTTTGGCAATTCACTCAAAAATGGTGCCAAAAGTTTGAAAATGCTCCCCTGAAAGCTTTGGCGATGGAAACAGAAGGCTTTTTATCACAGGACAAGAAATCAGCCCTCAAAAACTTAACTGGCAGAAAATATTTTTTTGAAAAAATCCCTAAGCCCCGGGCTCACAATTTCATAATAAATCTGACTTTTGGCAAATCACTCAAAAATGTTGCCAACCGGTAGCAAATACTCCCCTGAAAGCTTTGGCGATGGAAACAGAATGCTTTTTATCACAGGACAAGAAATCAGCCCTCAGAAACTTAACCGGCAGAAAATATTTTTTTGAAAAAATCCCTAAGCCCCGGGGTCACAATTTTAGCAAAAATCTGACTTTTGGCAATTCACTCAAAACTGGTGCCAAAAGCTTGAAAATGCTCCCCTGAAAGCTTTGGCAATGGAAACAGAAGGCTTTTTATCACAGGAGAAGAAATCAGCCCTCAAAAACCTAACCGGCAGAAAATATTTTCTTGAAAAAATCCCTCAGCCCCGGGGGTCACAATTTCAGTAAAAATCTGACTTTTGGCAATTCACTCAAAAATGGTGCCAAAAGTTTGAAAATGCTCTCCTGAAAGGTTTGGCACTCGAAACAGAAGGCTTTTTATGACAGGACAAGAAATCAGCCCTCAAAAACTTAACCGGCAGAAAATATTTTTTTGAAAAAATCCCTAAGCCCCGGGGTCACTATTTCAGGAAAAAATCTGACTTTTGGCAATTCACTCAAAAATGGTGCCAACCGGTTGCAAATGCTCCCCTGAAAGCTTTGGCGATGGAAACTGAACGCTTTTTATCACAGGACAAGAAATCAGCCATCAGAAACTTAACCGGCAGAAAATATTTTTTTGAAAAAATCCCTAAGCCCCGGGGTCACAATTTCAGCAAAAATCTGACTTTTGGCAATTCACTCAAAAATGGTGCCAACCGGTTGCAAATGCTCCCCTGAAAGCTTTGGCGATGGAAACTGAACGCTTTTTATCACAGGACAAGAAATCAGCACTCAAAAACTTAACCGGCAGAAAATATTTTTTTGAAAAAATCCCTCAGCCACGGGGTCACAATTTCAGCAAAAAATCTGACTTTTGGCAATTCACTCAAACATGGTGACAACCGGTTGCAAATGCTCCCCTGAAAGCTTTGGCGATGGAAACTGAAGGCTTTTTATCACAGGACAAGAAATCAGCCCTCAAAAACCTCACCGGCAGAAAATATTTTTTTGAAAAAATCCCTAAGCCCCGGGGTCACAATTTCAGAAAAAATCTGACTTTTGGCAATTCACTCAAACATGGTGACAACCGGTTGCAAATGCTCTCCTGAAAGCTTTGGAGATGGAAACTGAACGCTTTTTATCACAGGACAAGAAATCAGCACTCAAAAACCTCACCGGCAGAAAATATTTTTTTGAAAAAATCCCTCAGCCACGGGGTCACAATTTCAGCAAAAATCTGACTTTTGGCAATTCACTCAAAAATGGTACCAAAAGTTTGAAAATGCTCTCCTGAAAGGTATGGCACTCCAAAGAGAAGGCTGTTTATCACAGGACAAGAAATCAGCCCTCAAAAACATAACCAGCAGAAAATATTTTTTTGAAAAAATCCCTAAGCCCCGGGGTCACTATTTCAGCAAAAATCTGACTTTTGGCCATTCACTCAAAAATGGTGCCAACCGGTTGCAAATGCTCCCCTGAAAGCTTTGGCGATGGAAACAGAAGGCTTTTTATCACAGGACAAGAAATCAGCCCTCAAAAACTTAACCGGCAGAAAATATTTTTTTGAAAAAATCCCTAAGCCCCGGGGTCAGAATTTCAGCAAAATCTGACTTTTGGCAATTCACTCAAAAATGGTGCCAACCGGTTGCAAATGCTCCCCTGAAAGGTTTGGCGATGGAAACAGAATGCTTTTTATCACAGGACAAGTAATCAGCCCTCAGAAACTTAACTGGCAGAAAATATTTTTTTGAAAAAATCCCTAAGCCCCGGGGTCACAATTTTAGCAAAAATCTGACTTTTGGCAATTCACTCAAAAATGGTGCCAAAAGCTTGAAAATGCTCCCCTGAAAGTTTTGGCGATGGAAACAGAAGGCTTTTTATCACAGGAGAAGAAATCAGCCCTCAAAAACCTAACCGGCAGAAAATATTTTCTTGAAAAAATCCCTCAGCCCCGGGGGTCACAATTTCAGTAAAAATCTGACTTTTGGCAATTCACTCAAAAATGGTGCCAAAAGTTTGAAAATGCTCTCCTGAAAGGTTTGGCACTCGAAACAGAAGGCTTTTTATGACAGGACAAGAAATCAGCCCTCAAAAACTTAACCGGCAGAAAATATTTTTTTGAAAAAATCCCTAAGCCCCGGGGTCACTATTTCAGGAAAAAATCTGACTTTTGGCAATTCACTCAAAAATGGTGCCAACCGGTTGCAAATGCTCCCCTGAAAGCTTTGGCGATGGAAACTGAACGCTTTTTATCACAGGACAAGAAATCAGCCCTCAAAAACCTCACCGGCAGAAAATATTTTTTTGAAAAAATCCCTAAGCCCCGGGGTCACAATTTCAGCAAAAATCTGACTTTTGGCAATTCACTCAAAAATGGTGCCCACCGGTTGCAAATGCTCCCCTGAAAGCTTTGGCGATGGAAACTGAACGCTTTTTATCACAGGACAAGAAATCAGCACTCAAAAACCTCACCGGCAGAAAATATTTTTTTGAAAAAATCCCTCAGCCACGGGGTCACAATTTCAGCAAAAATCTGACTTTTGGCAATTCACTCAAAAATGGTACCAAAAGTTTGAAAATGCTCTCCTGAAAGGTTTGGCACTCCAAAGAGAAGGCTGTTTATCACAGGACAAGAAATCAGCCCTCAAAAACCTCACCGGCAGAAAATATTTTTTTGAAAAAATCCCTAAGCCCCGGGGTCACAATTTCAGCAAAAATCTGACTTTTGGCAATTCACTCAAAAATGGTGCCAACCGGTTGCAAATGCTCCCCTGAAAGCTTTGGCGATGGAAACAGAAGGCTTTTTATCACAGGACAAGAAATCAGCCCTCAAAAACCTAACTGACAGATTATTTTTTTAAAAAAAAAATCCCTAAGGCCCGGGGTCACAATTTCAGCAAAAATCTGACTTTGGCAATTCACTCAAAAATGGTGCCAAAAGGTTGAAAATGCTCTCCTGAAAGCTTTGGAGATGGAAACAGAAGGCTTTTTATCAAAGGACAAGAAATCAGCCCTCAAAAACCTAACTGACAGATTATTTTTTTAAAAAAAAAATCCCTCAGCCATGGGGTCACAATTTCAGCAAAAATCTGACTTTTGGCAATTCACTCAAAAATGGTGCCAAAAGGTTGAAAATGCTCTCCTGAAAGGTTTGGCACTCGAAACAGAAGGCTTTTTATCACAGGACAAGAAATCAGCCCTCAAAAACTTAACCGGCAGAAAATATTTTTTTGAAAAAATCCCTAAGCCCCGGGGTCACAATTTCAGAAAAAATCTGACTTTTGGCAATTCACTCAAAAATGGTGCCAACCGGTTGCAAATGTTCCCCTGAAAGCTTTGGCGATGGAAACTGAACGCTTTTTATCACAGGACAAGAAATCAGCCCTCAAAAACCTCACCGGCAGAAAATATTTTTTTGAAAAAATCCCTAAACCCCGGGGTCACAATTTCAGAAAAAATCTGACTTTTGGCAATTCACTCAAAAATGGTGCCAACCGGTTGCAAATGCTCTCCTGAAAGCTTTGGAGATGGAAACAGAAGGCTTTTTATCACAGGACAAGAAATCAGCCCTCAAAAACCTAACTGACAGATTATTTTTTTTAAAAAAAAAATCCCTCAGCCACGGGGTCACAATTTCAGCAAAAATCTGACTTTTGGCAATTCACTCAAAAATGGTACCAAAAGTTTGAAAATGCTCTCCTGAAAGGTTTGGCACTCCAAAGAGAAGGCTGTTTATCACAGGACAAGAAATCAGCCCTCAAAAACATAACCAGCAGAAAATATTTTTTTGAAAAAATCCCTAAGCCCCGGGGTCACTATTTCAGCAAAAATCTGACTTTTGGCCATTCACTCAAAAATGGTGCCAACCGGTTGCAAATGCTCCCCTGAAAGCTTTGGCGATGGAAACAGAAGGCTTTTTATCACAGGACAAGAAATCAGCCCTCAAAAACCTAACTGACAGATTATTTTTTTAAAAAAAAAATCCCTAAGGCCCGGGGTCACAATTTCAGCAAAAATCTGACTTTGGCAATTCACTCAAAAATGGTGCCAAAAGGTTGAAAATGCTCTCCTGAAAGCTTTGGAGATGGAAACAGAAGGCTTTTTATCACAGGACAAGAAATCAGCCCTCAAAAACCTAACTGACAGATTATTTTTTTTAAAAAAAAATCCCTCAGCCATGGGGTCACAATTTCAGCAAAAATCTGACTTTTGGCAATTCACTCAAAAATGGTGCCAAAAGGTTGAAAATGCTCTCCTGAAAGGTTTGGCACTCGAAACAGAAGGCTTTTTATCACAGGACAAGAAATCAGCCCTCAAAAACTTAACCGGCAGAAAATATTTTTTTGAAAAAATCCCTAAGCCCCGGGGTCACAATTTCAGAAAAAATCTGACTTTTGGCAATTCACTCAAAAATGGTGCCAACCGGTTGCAAATGTTCCCCTGAAAGCTTTGGCGATGGAAACTGAACGCTTTTTATCACAGGACAAGAAATCAGCCCTCAAAAACCTCACCGGCAGAAAATATTTTTTTGAAAAAATCCCTAAACCCCGGGGTCACAATTTCAGAAAAAATCTGACTTTTGGCAATTCACTCAAAAATGGTGCCAACCGGTTGCAAATGCTCTCCTGAAAGCTTTGGAGATGGAAACAGAAGGCTTTTTATCACAGGACAAGAAATCAGCCCTCAAAAACCTAACTGACAGATTATTTTTTTTAAAAAAAAATCCCTCAGCCACGGGGTCACAATTTCAGCAAAAATCTGACTTTTGGCAATTCACTCAAAAATGGTACCAAAAGTTTGAAAATGCTCTCCTGAAAGGTTTGGCACTCCAAAGAGAAGGCTGTTTATCACAGGACAAGAAATCAGCCCTCAAAAACATAACCAGCAGAAAATATTTTTTTGAAAAAATCCCTAAGCCCCGGGGTCACTATTTCAGCAAAAATCTGACTTTTGGCCATTCACTCAAAAATGGTGCCAACCGGTTGCAAATGCTCCCCTGAAAGCTTTGGCGATGGAAACAGAAGGCTTTTTATCACAGGACAAGAAATCAGCCCTCAAAAACTTAACCGGCAGAAAATATTTTTTTGAAAAAATCCCTAAGCCCCGGGGTCAGAATTTCAGCAAAAATCTGACTTTTGGCAATTCACTCAAAAATGGTGCCAACCGGTTGCAAATGCTCCCCTGAAAGGTTTGGCGATGGAAACAGAATGCTTTTTATCACAGGACAAGAAATCAGCCCTCAGAAACTTAACCGGCAGAAAATATTTTTTTGAAAAAATCCCTAAGCCCCGGGGTCACAATTTTAGCAAAAATCTGACTTTTGGCAATTCACTCAAAAATGGTGCCAAAAGCTTGAAAATGCTCCCCTGAAAGTTTTGGCGATGGAAACAGAAGGCTTTTTATCACAGGAGAAGAAATCAGCCCTCAAAAACCTAACCGGCAGAAAATATTTTCTTGAAAAAATCCCTCAGCCCCGGGGGTCACAATTTCAGTAAAATTCTGACTTTTGGCAATTCACTCAAAAATGGTGCCAAAAGTTTGAAAATGCTCTCCTGAAAGGTTTGGCACTCGAAACAGAAGGCTTTTTATGACAGGACAAGAAATCAGCCCTCAAAAACTTAACCGGCAGAAAATATTTTTTTGAAAAAATCCCTAAGCCCCGGGGTCACTATTTCAGGAAAAAATCTGACTTTTGGCAATTCACTCAAAAATGGTGCCAACCGGTTGCAAATGCTCCCCTGAAAGCTTTGGCGATGGAAACTGAACGCTTTTTATCACAGGACAAGAAATCAGCCCTCAAAAACCTCACCGGCAGAAAATATTTTTTTGAAAAAATCCCTAAGCCCCGGGGTCACAATTTCAGCAAAAATCTGACTTTTGGCAATTCACTCAAAAATGGTGCCCACCGGTTGCAAATGCTCCCCTGAAAGCTTTGGCGATGGAAACTGAACGCTTTTTATCACAGGACAAGAAATCAGCACTCAAAAACCTCACCGGCAGAAAATATTTTTTTGAAAAAATCCCTCAGCCACGGGGTCACAATTTCAGCAAAAATCTGACTTTTGGCAATTCACTCAAAAATGGTACCAAAAGTTTGAAAATGCTCTCCTGAAAGGTTTGGCACTCCAAAGAGAAGGCTGTTTATCACAGGACAGGAAATCAGCCCTCAAAAACATAACCAGCAGAAAATATTTTTTTGAAAAAATCCCTAAGCCCCGGGGTCACTATTTCAGCAAAAATCTGACTTTTGGCCATTCACTCAAAAATGGTGCCAACCGGTTGCAAATGCTCCCCTGAAAGCTTTGGAGATGGAAACAGAAGGCTTTTTATCACAGGACAAGAAATCAGCCCTCAAAAACCTAACTGACAGATTATTTTTTTAAAAAAAAAATCCCTAAGGCCCGGGGTCACAATTTCAGCAAAAATCTGACTTTGGCAATTCACTCAAAAATGGTGCCAAAAGGTTGAAAATGCTCTCCTGAAAGCTTTGGAGATGGAAACAGAAGGCTTTTTATCACAGGACAAGAAATCAGCCCTCAAAAACCTAACTGACAGATTATTTTTTTTAAAAAAAAATCCCTCAGCCACGGGGTCACAATTTCAGCAAAAATCTGACTTTTGGCAATTCACTCAAAAATGGTGCCAAAAGGTTGAAAATGCTCTCCTGAAAGGTTTGGCACTCGAAACAGAAGGCTTTTTATGACAGGACAAGAAATCAGCCCTCAAAAACTTAACCGGCAGAAAATATTTTTTTGAAAAAATCCCTAAGCCCCGGGGTCACAATTTCAGAAAAAATCTGACTTTTGGCAATTCACTCAAAAAGGGTGCCAACCGGTTGCAAATGTTCCCCTGAAAGCTTTGGCGATGGAAACTGAACGCTTTTTATCACAGGACAAGAAATCAGCCCTCAAAAACCTCACCGGCAGAAAATATTTTTTTGAAAAAATCCCTAAACCCCGGGGTCACAATTTCAGAAAAAATCTGACTTTTGGCAATTCACTCAAAAATGGTGCCAACCGGTTGCAAATGCTCTCCTGAAAGCTTTGGAGATGGAAACAGAAGGCTTTTTATCACAGGACAAGAAATCAGCCCTCAAAAACCTAACTGACAGATTATTTTTTTTAAAAAAAAATCCCTCAGCCACGGGGTCACAATTTCAGCAAAAATCTGACTTTTGGCAATTCACTCAAAAATGGTGCCAAAAGGTTGAAAATGCTCTCCTGAAAGGTTTGGCACTCGAAACAGAAGGCTTTTTATCACAGGACAAGAAATCAGCCCTCAAAAACTTAACCGGCAGAAAATATTTTTTTGAAAAAATCCCTAAGCCCCGGGGTCACAATTTCAGAAAAAATCTGACTTTTGGCAATTCACTCAAAAATGGTGCCAACCGGTTGCAAATGTTCCCCTGAAAGCTTTGGCGATGGAAACTGAACGCTTTTTATCACAGGACAAGAAATCAGCCCTCAAAAACCTAACCGGCAGAAAATATTTTTTTGAAAAAATCCCTAAGCCCCGGGGTCACAATTTCAGAAAAAATCTGACTTTTGGCAATTCACTCAAAAATGGTGCCAACCGGTTGCAAATGCTCTCCTGAAAGGTTTGGCACTCGAAACAGAAGGCTTTTTAAAACAGGACAAGAAATCAGCCCTCAGAAACTTAACCGGCAGAAAATATTTTTTTGAAAAAATCTCTAAGCCCTGGGGTCACAATTTCAGCAAAAATATGACTTTTGGCAATTAACTCAAAAATGGTGCCAAACGCTTGCAAATGCTCCTCTGAAAGCTTTGGCGATGGAAACAGAAAGCTTTTTATCACAGGACAAGAAATCAGCCCTCAAAAACTTAACCGGCAGAAAATATTTTTTTGAAAAAATCCCTAAGCCCCGGGGTCACAATTTCAGCAAAAATCTGACTTTTGGCAATTCACTCAAAAATGGTGCCAACCGGTTGCAAATGCTCCCCGGAAAGCTTTGGCGATGGAAACAGAAGGCTTTTTATCACAAGACAAGAAATCAGCCCTCAAAAACTTAACCAGCAGAAAATATTTTTTTGAAAAAATCCCTCAGCGGTCACAATTTCAGCAAAAATCTGACTTTTGGCAATTCACTCAAAAATGGTACCAAAAGTTTGAAAATGCTCTCCTGAAAGGTTTGGCACTCCAAACAGAAGGCTGTTTATCACAGGACAAGAAATCAGCCCTCAAAAACCTAACCGGCAGAAAATATTTTTTTGAAAAAATCCCTAAGCCCCGGGGTCACAATTTCAGCAAAAATCTGACTTTTGGCAATTCACTCAAAAATGGTGCCAACCGGTTGAAAATGCTCCCCTGAAAGCTTTGGCGATGGAAACAGAAGGCTTTTCTTCACAGGACAAGAAATCAGCCCTCAAAAACTTAACCGGCAGAAAATATTTTTTTGAAAAAATCCCTAAGCCCTGGGCTCACAATTTCAGCAAAAATCTGACTTTTGGCAATTCACTCAAAAATGGTGCAACCGGTTAAAAATGCTCTCCTGAAAGCTTTGGCGATGGAAACAGAAGGCTTTTTATGACAGGAGAAGAAATCAGCCCTCAGAAACTTAACCGGCAGAAAATATTTTTTTGAGAAAATCCCTAAGCCCCGGGGTCACATTTTCTGCAAAAAATTGACTTTTGGCAATTCACTCATAAATGGTGCCAACCGGTTTCAAATGCTCCCCTGAAAACTTTGGCGATGGAAACAGAAGTCTTTTTATCACAGGACAAGAAATCAGCCCTCAGAAACTTAACCGGCAGAAAATATTTTTTTGAAAAAATCCCTAAGCCCCGGGGTCACAATTTCAGCAAAAATCTGACTTTTGGCAATTCACTCAAAAATGGTGCCAAAAGGTTGAAAATGCTCCCCGGAAAGGTTTGGCAGTCGAAACAGAAGTCTTTTTATAAATCAGCCCTCAAAAACCTACCCGGCAGAAAATATTTTTTTGAAAAAATCCCTAAGCCCCGGGGTCACAATTTCAGAAAAAATCTGACTTTTGGCAATTCACTCAAAAATGGTGCCAAAAGGTTGAAAATGCTCTCCTGAAAGTTTTGGCACTCGAAACAGAAGGCTGTTTATCACAGGACAAGAAATCATCCCTCAAAAACCTAACCGGCAGAAAATATTTTTTTGAAAAAATCCCCAAGCCCCGGGGTCACAATTTCAGCAAAAATCTGACTTTTGGCAATTCACTCAAAAATGGTGCCAACCGGTTGCAAATGCTCCCCTGAAAGGTTTGGCACTCGAAACAGAAGGCTTTTTATAACAGGACAAGAAATCAGCCCTCAAAAACCTAACCGGCAGAAAATATTTTTTTGAAAAAATCCCTAAGCCCCGGGGTCACAATTTCAGAAAAAATCTGACTTTTGGCCATTCACTCAAAAATGGTGCCAACCGGTTGCAAATGCTCCCCTGAAAGCTTTGGCGATGGAAACAGAATGCTTTTTATCACAGGACAAGAAATCAGCCCTCAGAAACTTAACCGGCAGAAAATATTTTTTTGAAAAAATCCCTAAGCCCCGGGGTCACAATTTCAGCAAAAATCTGACTTTTCGCAATTCACTCAAAAATGGTGCCAAAAGTTTGAAAATGCTCTACTGAAATTTTTGGCACTCAAAACAGAAGGCTTTTTATCAAAGGAAAATAAATCAGCACTCAAAAACTTAACCGGCAGAAAATATTTTTTTGAAAAAATCCCTCAGTTCCGGGGTCACAATTTCAGCAAAAATCTGACTTTTGGCAATTCACTCAAAAATGGTGCCAAAAGTTTGAAAATGCTCTCCTGAAAGTTTTGGCACTCGAAACAGAAGGCTTTTTATGACAGGACAAGAAATCAGCCCTCAAAAACTTAACTGGCAGAAAATATTTTTTTGAAAAAATCCCTCAGCCCCGGGGTAACAATTTCAGCAAAAATCTGAGTTTTAGCAATTCACTAAAAAATCGTGCCAAAAGTTTGAAAATGCTCTCCTGAAACTTTTGGCACTCGAAACAGAAGGCTTTTTATGACAGGAGAAGAAATCAGCCCTCAAAAACTTAACCGGCAGAAAATATTTTTTTGAAAAAATCCCTAAGCCCCGGGGTCACAATTTCAGCAAAAATCTGACTTTTCGCAATTCACTCAAAAATGGTGTCAACCGGTTTCAAATGCTCCCCTGAAAGCTTTGGCTATGGAAACGGAAGGCTTTTTATCAAAGGAAAGTAAAACAGCCCTCAAAAACCTAACCGGCAGAAAATATTTTCTTGAAAAAATCCCTCAGCCCTGGGGTCACAATTTCAGCAAAAATCTGACTTTTGGCACTTCACTCAAAAATGGTGCCAAAAGTTTGAAAATGCTCTCCTGAAAGGTTTGGCACTCGAAACAGAAGGCTTTTTATCACAGGACAAGAAATCAGCCCTCAAAAACTTAGCCGGCAGAAAATATTTTTTTGAAAAAATCCCTCAGCCCCGGGGTCACAATTTCAGCAAAAATCTGACTTTTGGCAATTCACTCAAAAATGGTGCCAACCGGTTGCAAATGCTCCCCTGAAAGCTTTGGCGATGGAAACAGAATGCTTTTTATCACAGGACAAGAAATCAGCCATCAGAAACTTAACCGGCAGAAAATATTTTTTTGAAAAAATCCCTCAGCCCCGGGGTCACAATTTCAGCAAAAATCTGACTTTTGGCAATTCACTCAAAAATGGTGCCAAAAGGTTGAAAATGCTCCCCTGAAAGCTTTGGCGATGGAAACAGAAGGCTTTTTATCACAGGAGAAGAAATCAGCCCTCAAAAACCTAACCGGCAGAAAATATTTTCTTGAAAAAATCCCTCAGCCCCGGGGGTCACAATTTCAGTAAAAATCTGACTTTTGGCAATTCACTCAAAAATGGTGCCAAAAGTTTGAAAATGCTCTCCTGAAAGGTTTGGCACTCGAAACAGAAGGTTTTTTATGACAGGACAAGAAATCAGCCCTCAAAAACTTAACCGGCAGAAAATATTTTTTTGAAAAAATCCCTAAGCCCCGGGGTCACTATATCAGGAAAAAATCTGACTTTTGGCAATTCACTCAAAAATGGTGCCAACCGGTTGCAAATGCTCCCCTGAAAGCTTTGGCGATGGAAACTGAACGCTTTTTATCACAGGACAAGAAATCAGCCCTCAAAAACCTAACTGACAGATTATTTTTTTAAAAAAAAAACCCTAAGCCCCGGGGTCACAATTTCAGCAAAAATCTGACTTTGGCAATTCACTCAAAAATGGTGCCAAAAGTTTGAAAATGCTCTCCTGAAAGCTTTGGAGATGGAAACAGAAGGCTTTTTATCACAGGACAAGAAATCAGCCCTCAAAAACCTAACTGACAGATTATTTTTTAAAAAAAAAATCCCTAAGGCCCGGGGTCACAATTTCAGCAAAAATCTGACTTTGGCAATTCACTCAAAAATGGTGCCAAAAGGTTGAAAATGCTCTCCTGAAAGGTTTGGCACTCGAAACAGAAGGCTTTTTATCACAGGACAAGAAATCAGCCCTCAAAAACTTAACCGGCAGAAAATATTTTTTTGAAAAAATCCCTAAGCCCCGGGGTCACAATTTCAGCAAAAATCTGACTTTTGGCAATTCACTCAAACATGGTGACAACCGGTTGCAAATGCTCCCCTGAAAGCTTTGGCGATGGAAACTGAAGGCTTTTTATCACAGGACAAGAAATCAGCCCTCAAAAACCTCACCGGCAGAAAATATTTTTTTGAAAAAATCCCTAAGCCCCGGGGTCACAATTTCAGAAAAAATCTGACTTTTGGCAATTCACTCAAACATGGTGACAACCGGTTGCAAATGCTCTCCTGAAAGCTTTGGAGATGGAAACAGAAGGCTTTTTATCACAGGACAAGAAATCAGCCCTCAAAAACCTAACTGACAGATTATTTTTTGAAAAAAAAAACCCTAAGGCCCGGGGTCACAATTTCAGCAAAACCTGACTTTGGCAATTCACTCAAAAATGGTGCCAAAAGGTTGAAAATGCTCTCCTGAAAGGTTTGCCACTCGAAACAGAAGGCTTTTTATCACAGGACAAGAAATCAGCCCTCAGAAACTTAACAAGCAGAAAATATTTTTTTGAAAAAATCCCTAAGCCCCGGGGTCACAATTTCAGAAAAAATCTGACTTTTGGCAATTCACTCAAAAATGGTGCCAAAAGGTTGAAAATGCTCTCCTGAAAGTTTTGGCACTCGAAACAGAAGGCTGTTTATCACAGGACAAGAAATCAGCCCTCAAAAACATAACCGGCAGAAAATATTTTTTTGAAAAAATCCCTAAGCCCCGGGGTCACAATTTCAGAAAAAATCTGACTTTTGGCCATTCACTCAAAAATGGTGCCAACCGGTTGCAAATGCTCCCCTGAAAGCTTTGGCGATGGAAACAGAATGCTTTTTATCACAGGACAAGAAATCAGCCCTCAGAAACTTAACCGGCAGAAAATATTTTTTTGAAAAAATCCCTAAGCCCCGGGGTCACAATTTTAGCAAAAATCTGACTTTTGGCAATTCACTCAAAAATGGTGCCAAAAGCTTGAAAATGCTCCCCTGAAAGCTTTGGCGATGGAAACAGAAGGCTTTTTATCACAGGAGAAGAAATCAGCCCTCAAAAACCTAACCGGCAGAAAATATTTTCTTGAAAAAATCCCTCAGCCTCGGGGGTCACAATTTCAGTAAAAATCTGACTTTTGGCAATTCACTCAAAAATGGTGCCAAAACTTTCAAAATGCTCTCCTGAAAGGTTTGGCACTCGAAACAGAAGGCTTTTTATGACAGGACAAGAAATCAGCCCTCAAAAACCTAACCGGCAGAAAATATTTTTTTGAAAAAATCCCTAAGCCCCGGGGTCACTATTTCAGGAAAAAATCTGACTTTTGGCAATTCACTCAAAAATGGTGCCAACCGGTTGCAAATGCTCCCCTGAAAGCTTTGGCGATGGAAACTGAACGCCTTTTATCACAGGACAAGAAATCAGCCCTCAAAAACCTCACCGGCAGAAAATATTTTTTTGAAAAAATCCCTCAGCCACGGGGTCACAATTTCAGCAAAAATCTGACTTTTGGCAATTCACTCAAAAATGGTACCAAAAGTTTGAAAATGCTCTCCTGAATGGTTTGGCACTCCAAAGAGAAGGCTGTTTATCACAGGACAAGAAATCAGCCCTCAAAAACATAACCAGCAGAAAATATTTTTTTGAAAAAATCCCTAAGCCCCGGGGTCACTATTTCAGCAAAAATCTGACTTTTGGCCATTCACTCAAAAATGGTGCCAACCGGTTGCAAATGCTCCCCTGAAAGCTTTGGCGATGGAAACAGAAGGCTTTTTATCACAGGACAAGAAATCAGCCCTCAAAAACCTAACTGACAGATTATTTTTTTAAAAAAAAAATCCCTAAGGCCCGGGGTCACAATTTCAGCAAAAATCTGACTTTGGCAATTCACTCAAAAATGGTGCCAAAAGGTTGAAAATGCTCTCCTGAAAGCTTTGGAGATGGAAACAGAAGGCTTTTTATCACAGGACAAGAAATCAGCCCTCAAAAACCTAACTGACAGATTATTTTTTAAAAAAAAAATCCCTAAGGCCCGGGGTCACAATTTCAGCAAAAATCTGACTTTGGCAATTCACTCAAAAATGGTGCCAAAAGGTTGAAAATGCTCTCCTGAAAGGTTTGGCACTCGAAACAGAAGGCTTTTTATCACAGGACAAGAAATCAGCCCTCAAAAACTTAACCGGCAGAAAATATTTTTTTGAAAAAATCCCTAAGCCCCGGGGTCACAATTTCAGCAAAAATCTGACTTTGGCAATTCACTCAAAAATGGTGCCAAAAGTTTGAAAATGCTCTCCTGAAAGCTTTGGAGATGGAAACAGAAGGCTTTTTATCACAGGACAAGAAATCAGCCCTCAAAAACCTAACTGACAGATTATTTTTTAAAAAAAAAATCCCTAAGGCCCGGGGTCACAATTTCAGCAAAAATCTGACTTTGGCAATTCACTCAAAAATGGTGCCAAAAGGTTGAAAATGCTCTCCTGAAAGGTTTGGCACTCGAAACAGAAGGCTTTTTATCACAGGACAAGAAATCAGCCCTCAAAAACTTAACCGGCAGAAAATATTTTTTTGAAAAAATCCCTAAGCCCCGGGGTCACAATTTCAGCAAAAATCTGACTTTTGGCAATTCACTCAAACATGGTGACAACCGGTTGCAAATGCTCCCCTGAAAGCTTTGGCGATGGAAACTGAAGGCTTTTTATCACAGGACAAGAAATCAGCCCTCAAAAACCTCACCGGCAGAAAATATTTTTTTGAAAAAATCCCTAAGCCCCGGGGTCACAATTTCAGAAAAAATCTGACTTTTGGCAATTCACTCAAACATGGTGACAACCGGTTGCAAATGCTCTCCTGAAAGCTTTGGAGATGGAAACAGAAGGCTTTTTATCACAGGACAAGAAATCAGCCCTCAAAAACCTAACTGACAGATTATTTTTTGAAAAAAAAAACCCTAAGGCCCGGGGTCACAATTTCAGCAAAACCTGACTTTGGCAATTCACTCAAAAATGGTGCCAAAAGGTTGAAAATGCTCTCCTGAAAGGTTTGCCACTCGAAACAGAAGGCTTTTTATCACAGGACAAGAAATCAGCCCTCAGAAACTTAACAAGCAGAAAATATTTTTTTGAAAAAATCCCTAAACCCCGGGGTCACAATTTCAGCAAAAATCTGACTTTTGGCAATTCACTCCAAAATGGTGCCAAAAGGTTGAAAATGCTCCCCGGAAAGGTTTGGCACTCGAAACAAAAGTCTTTTTATAAATCAGCCCTCAAAAACCTACCCGGCAGAAAATATTTTCTTGAAAAAATCCCTGAGCCCCGGGGTCACAATTTCAGAAAAAATCTGACTTTTGGCAATTCACTCAAAAATGGTGCCAAAAGGTTGAAAATGCTCTCCTGAAAGTTTTGGCACTCGAAACAGAAGGCTGTTTATCACAGGACAAGAAATCAGCCCTCAAAAACATAACCGGCAGAAAATATTTTTTTGAAAAAATCCCTAAGCCCCGGGGTCACAATTTCAGAAAAAATCTGACTTTTGGCCATTCACTCAAAAATGGTGCCAACCGGTTGCAAATGCTCCCCTGAAAGCTTTGGCGATGGAAACAGAATGCTTTTTATCACAGGACAAGAAATCAGCCCTCAGAAACTTAACCGGCAGAAAATATTTTTTTGAAAAAATCCCTAAGCCCCGGGGTCACAATTTTAGCAAAAATCTGACTTTTGGCAATTCACTCAAAAATGGTGCCAAAAGCTTGAAAATGCTCCCCTGAAAGCTTTGGCGATGGAAACAGAAGGCTTTTTATCACAGGAGAAGAAATCAGCCCTCAAAAACCTAACCGGCAGAAAATATTTTCTTGAAAAAATCCCTCAGCCTCGGGGGTCACAATTTCAGTAAAAATCTGACTTTTGGCAATTCACTCAAAAATGGTGCCAAAACTTTCAAAATGCTCTCCTGAAAGGTTTGGCACTCGAAACAGAAGGCTTTTTATGACAGGACAAGAAATCAGCCCTCAAAAACCTAACCGGCAGAAAATATTTTTTTGAAAAAATCCCTAAGCCCCGGGGTCACTATTTCAGGAAAAAATCTGACTTTTGGCAATTCACTCAAATATGGTGCCAACCGGTTGCAAATGCTCCCCTGAAAGCTTTGGCGATGGAAACTGAACGCCTTTTATCACAGGACAAGAAATCAGCCCTCAAAAACCTCACCGGCAGAAAATATTTTTTTGAAAAAATCCCTCAGCCACGGGGTCACAATTTCAGCAAAAATCTGACTTTTGGCAATTCACTCAAAAATGGTACCAAAAGTTTGAAAATGCTCTCCTGAATGGTTTGGCACTCCAAAGAGAAGGCTGTTTATCACAGGACAAGAAATCAGCCCTCAAAAACATAACCAGCAGAAAATATTTTTTTGAAAAAATCCCTAAGCCCCGGGGTCACTATTTCAGCAAAAATCTGACTTTTGGCCATTCACTCAAAAATGGTGCCAACCGGTTGCAAATGCTCCCCTGAAAGCTTTGGCGATGGAAACAGAAGGCTTTTTATCACAGGACAAGAAATCAGCCCTCAAAAACCTAACTGACAGATTATTTTTTTAAAAAAAAAATCCCTAAGGCCCGGGGTCACAATTTCAGCAAAAATCTGACTTTGGCAATTCACTCAAAAATGGTGCCAAAAGGTTGAAAATGCTCTCCTGAAAGCTTTGGAGATGGAAACAGAAGGCTTTTTATCACAGGACAAGAAATCAGCCCTCAAAAACCTAACTGACAGATTATTTTTTTAAAAAAAAATCCCTAAGTCCCGGGGTCACAATTTCAGCAAAAATCTGACTTTGGCAATTCACTCAAAAATGGTGCCAAAAGGTTGAAAATGCTCTCCTGAAAGGTTTGGCACTCGAAACAGAAGGCTTTTTATCACAGGACAAGAAATCAGCCCTCAAAAACTTAACCGGCAGAAAATATTTTTTTGAAAAAATCCCTAAGCCCCGGGGTCACAATTTCAGAAAAAATCTGACTTTTGGCAATTCACTCAAAAATGTTGCCAACCGGTTGCAAATGCTCACCTGAAAGCTTTGGCGATGGAAACAGAAGGCTTTTTATCACAGGACAAGAAATCAGCCCTCAGAAACTTAACAGGCAGAAAATATTTTTTTGAAAAAATCTCTAAACCCCGGGGTCACAATTTCAGCAAAAATCTGACTTTTGGCAATTCACTCAAAAATGGTGCCAACCGGTTGCAAATGCTCCCCTGAAAGCTTTGGCGATGGAAACAGAAGGCTTTTTATCACAGGACAAGAAATCAGCCCTCAGAAACTTAACCGGCAGAACATATTTTTTTGAAAAAATCCCTCAGCCCCGCGGTCACAATTTCAGCAAAAATCTGACTTTTGGCAATTCACTAAAAAATGGTGCCAAAAGTTTGAAAATGCTCTCCTGAAAGTTTTGGCACTCGAAACACAATGCTTTTTATCACAAGACAAGAAATCAGCCCTCAAAACCTTAACCGGCAGAAAATATTTTTTTGAAAAAATCCCTAAGCCCCGGGGTCACAATTTCAGCAAAAATCTGACTTTTGGCAATTCCTTAAAAAATGGTGCCAAAAGTTTGAAAATGCTCTCCTGAAAGTTTTGACACTCGAAACAGAATGCTTTTTATCACAAGACAAGATATCAGCCCTCAAAAACTTAACCGGCAGAATTTTTTTTTTTGAAAAAATCCCTAAGCCCCGGGGTAACAATTTCAGCAAAAATCTGACTTTTGGCAATTCACTAAAAAATGGTGCCAAAAGTTTGAAAATGCTCTCCTGAAAGTTTTGGCACTCGAAACACAAGTCTTTTTATCACAGGACAAGAAATCAGTCCTCAAAAACTTAACCGGCACAAAATATTTTTTTGAAAAAATCCCTCAGCCCCGGGGTCACAATTTCAGCAAAAATCTGACTTTTCGCAATTCACTCAAAAATGGTCCCAACCGGTTGCAAATGCTCCCCTGAAAGGTTTGGCACTCGAAACAGAAGGCTTTTTACCACAGGACAAGAAATCAGCCCTCAAAAACGTAACCGGCAGAAGATATTTTTTTGAAAAAATCCCTAAGCCCCGGGGTCACAATTTCAGCAAAAATCTGACTTTTGGCAATTCACTCAAAAATGGTGCCAACCGGTTGCAAATGCTCCCCTGAAAGCTTTGGCGATGGAAACAAAAGGCTTTTTTTCACAGGACAAGAAATGAGCCCTCAGAAACTTAAGCAGCAGAAATTTTTTTTTTTTTGAAAATATCCCTAAGCCCCGGGGTCACAATTTCAGCAAAAATCTGACTTTTGGCAATTCACTCAAAAATGGTGCGTATCGGTTGCAAATGCCCCCCTGAAGGCTTTGGCGATGGAAACAGAAGTCTTTTTTATAAATCAGCCCTCAAAAACCTAACCAGCAGAAAATATTTTTTTGAAAAAATCCCTAAGCCCCGGGGTCACAATTTCAGCAAAAATCTGACTTTTGGCAATTCACTCAAAAATGGTGCGTATCGGTTGCAAATGCTCCCCTGAAGGCTTTGGCGATGGAAACAGAAGTCTTTTTTATAAATCAGCCCTCAAAAACCTAACCAGCAGAAAATATTTTTTTGAAAAAATCCCTAAGCCCCGGGGTCACAATTTCAGAAAAAATCTGACTTTTGGCAATTCACTCAAAAATGGTGCCAAGCGGTTGAAAATGCTCTCTTGAGTTTTGGCACTCGAAACAGAAGGCTTTTTATCACAGGACAAGAAATCAGTCCTCAAAAACTTAACCGGCAGAAAATATTTTTTTGAAAAAACCCCTAAGCCCCGGGGTCACAATTTCAGCAAAAATCTGACTTTTGGCAATTCACTCAAAAATGGTGCGTACCGGTTGCAAATGCTCCCCTGAAGGCTTTGGCGATGGAAACAGAAGTCTTTTTTATAAATCAGCCCTCAAAAACCTAACCAGCAGAAAATATTTTTTTGAAAAAATCCCTAAGCCCCGGGGTCACAATTTCAGTAAAAATCTGACTTTTGGCAATTCACTCAAAAATGCTGCCGAAAGCTTGAAAATGCTCTCCTGAAAGGTTTGGCACTCGAAACAGAAGGTTTTTTATCACAGGACAAGAAATCAGCCCTCAAAAACTTAACCGGCAGAAAATATTTTTTTGAAGGAATCCCTAAGCCCCGGGGTCACAATTTCAGCAAAAATCTGACTTTTGGCAATTCACTCAAAAATGGTGCCAACAGGTTGCAAATGCTCCCCTGAAAGCTTTGGCGATGGAAACAGAAGGCTTTTTATCACAGGACAAGAAATCAGCCCTCAGAAACTTAATCGCAAGAAAATATTTTTTTCAAAAAAATGCCTAAGCCCTGGGGTCACAATTTCAGCAAAAATCTGACTTTTGGCAATTCACTCAAAAATGGTGCAAACCGGTTCCAAATGCTCCCCTGAAGGCTTTGGTGATGGAAACAGAAGTCTTTTTTATAAATCAGCCCTCAAAAACTTAACCAGCAGAAAATATTTTTTTGAAAAAATCCCTAAGCCCCAGGGTCACAATTTCAGTAAAAATCTGACTTTTGGCAATTCACTCAAAAATGGTACCCACCGGTTGCAAATGCTCCCCTGAAAGCTGTGGCGATGGAAACAGAAGGCTTTTTATCACAGGACAAGAAATCAGCCCTCAGAAACTTAACCGGCAGAAAATATTTTTTTGAAAAAATCCCTTAGCCCCGCGGTCACAATTTCAGCAAAAATCTGACTTTTGGCAATTCACTAAAAAATGGTGCCAAAAGTTTGAAAATGCTCTCCTGAAAGTTTTGGCACTCGAAACATAAGTCTTTTTATCACAGGACAAGAAATCAGTCCTCAAAAACTTAACCGGCAGAAAATATTTTTTTGAAAAAACCCCTAAGCCCCGGGGTCACAATTTCAGCAAAAATCTGACTTTTGGCAATTCACTCAAAAATGGTGCGTACCGGTTGCAAATTCTCCCCTGAGGGCTTTGGCGATGGAAACAGAAGTCTTTTTTATAAATCAGCCCTCAAAAACCTAACCAGCAGAAAATATTTTTTTGAAAAAATCCCTAAGCCCTGGGATAAGAATTTCAGAAAAAATCTGACTTTTGGCAATTCACTCAAAAATGGTGCCAAGCGGTTGAAAATGCTCTCCTGAAAGTTTTGGCACTCGAAACAGAAAGCTTTTTATCTCAGGACAAGAAATCAGTCCTCAAAAACTTAACCGGCAGAAAATATTTTTTTGAAAAAACCCCTAAGCCCCGGGGTCACAATTTCAGCAAAAATCTGACTTTTGGCAATTCACTCAAAAATGGTGCGTACCGGTTGCAAATGCTCCCCTGAAGGCTTTGGCGATGGAAACAGAAGTCTTTTTTTATAAATCAGCCCTCAAACACTTAACCGGCAGAACATTTTTTTTGAAAAAACCCCTAAGCCCCGGGGTCACAATATCAGCAAAAATCTGACTTTTGGCAATTCACTCAAAAATGGTGCCAACCGGTTGCAAATGCTCCCCTGAAAGCTTTGGCTATGGAAAGAGAAGGCTTTTTATCACAGGACAAGAAATCAGCCCTCAGAAACTTAACAGGCAGAAAATATTTTTTTGAAAAAATCCCTAAGACCCGGGGTCACAATTTCATAATAAATCTGACTTTTGGCAAATCACTCAAAAATGTTGCCAACCGGTAGCAAATGCTCCCCTTAAAGCTTTGGCGATGGAACACAGAAGGCGTTTTATCACAGGACAAGAAATCAGCCCTCAGAAACTTAACCGGCAGAAAATATTTTTTTGAAAAAATCCCTAAGCCCCGGGGTCACAACTTCAGCAAAAATCTGACTTTTCGCAATTCACTCAAAAATGGTGCCAACCGGTTGCAAATGCTCCCCTGAAAGCTTTGGCGATGGAAACAGAAGGCTTTTTTTCACAGGATAAGAAATCAGCCCTCAAAAACTTAACCTGCAGAAGATATTTTTTTGAAAAAATCCCTAAGCCCCGGGGTCACAATTTCAACAAAAATATGACTTTTGGCAATTCACTCAAAAATGGTACTAAAAGTTTGAAAATGCTCTCCTGAAAGGTATGGCACTCCAAACAGAAAGCTTTTTATCACAGGACAAGAAATCAGCCGTCAAAAACTTAACCGGCAGAATTTTTTTTTTTTTGAAAAAATCCCTAAGCCCCGGGGTCACAATTTCATAAAAAATCTGACTTTTGGCAATTCACTCAAAAATGTTGCCAACCGGTTGCAAATGCTCACCTGAAAGCTTTGGCGATGGAAACAGAAGGCTTTTTATCACAGGACAAGAAATCAGCCCTCAGAAACTTAACAGGCAGAAAATATTTTTTTGAAAAAATCTCTAAGCCCCGGGGTCACAATTTCAGCAAAAATCTGACTTTCGGCAATTCACTCAAAAATGTTGCGTACCGGTTGCAAATGCTCCCCTGAAGGCTTTGGCGATGGAAACAGAAGTCTTTTTTATAAATCAGCCCTCAAAAACCTAACCAGCAGAAAATATTTTTTTGAAAAAATCCCTAAGCCCCTGGGTCACAATTTCAGTAAAAATCTGACTTTTGGCAATTCACTCAAAAATGGTGCGTATCGGTTGCAAATGCTCCCCTGAAGGCTTTGGCGATGGAAACAGAAGTCTTTTTTATAAATCAGCCCTCAAAAACCTAACCAGCAGAAAATATTTTTTTGAAAAAATCCCTAAGCCCCGGGGTCACAATTTCAGAAAAAATCTGACTTTTGGCAATTCACTCAAAAATGGTGCAAAGCGGTTGAAAATGCTCTCTTGAGTTTTGGCACTCGAAACAGAAGGCTTTTTATCACAGGACAAGAAATCAGTCCTCAAAAACTTAACCGGCAGAAAATATTTTTTTGAAAAAACCCCTAAGCCCCGGGGTCACAATTTCAGCAAAAATCTGACTTTTGGCAATTCACTCAAAAATGGTGCGTACCGGTTGCAAATGCTCCCCTGAAGGCTTTGGCGATGGAAACAGAAGTCTTTTTTATAAATCAGCCCTCAAAAACCTAACCAGCAGAAAATATTTTTTTGAAAAAATCCCTAAGCCCCGGGGTCACAATTTCAGTAAAAATCTGACTTTTGGCAATTCAGTCAAAAATGCTGCCGAAAGCTTGAAAATGCTCTCCTGAAAGGTTTGGCACTCGAAACAGAAGGCTTTTTATCACAGGACAAGAAATCAGCCCTCAAAAACTTAACCGGCAGAAAATATTTTTTTGAAGGAATCCCTAAGCCCCGGGGTCACAATTTCAGCAAAAATCTGACTTTTGGCAATTCACTCAAAAATGGTGCCAACAGGTTGCAAATGCTCCCCTGAAAGCTTTGGCGATGGAAACAGAAGGCTTTTTATCACAGGACAAGAAATCAGCCCTCAGAAACTTAATCGCAAGAAAATATTTTTTTCAAAAAAATGCCTAAGCCCTGGGGTCACAATTTCAGCAAAAATCTGACTTTTGGCAATTCACTCAAAAATGGTGCAAACCGGTTCCAAATGCTCCCCTGAAGGCTTTGGTGATGGAAACAGAAGTCTTTTTTATAAATCAGCCCTCAAAAACTTAACCAGCAGAAAATATTTTTTTGAAAAAATCCCTAAGCCCCAGGGTCACAATTTCAGTAAAAATCTGACTTTTGGCAATTCACTCAAAAATGGTACCCACCGGTTGCAAATGCTCCCCTGAAAGCTGTGGCGATGGAAACAGAAGGCTTTTTATCACAGGACAAGAAATCAGCCCTCAGAAACTTAAGCGGCAGAAAATATTTTTTTGAAAAAATCCCTTAGCCCCGCGGTCACAATTTCAGCAAAAATCTGACTTTTGGCAATTCACTAAAAAATGGTGCCAAAAGTTTGAAAATGCTCTCCTGAAAGTTTTGGCACTCGAAACATAAGTCTTTTTATCACAGGACAAGAAATCAGCCCTCAAAAACTTAACCGGCAGAAAATATTTTTTTGAAAAAACCCCTAAGCCCCGGGGTCACAATTTCAGCAAAAATCTGACTTTTGGCAATTCACTCAAAAATGGTGCGTACCGGTTGCAAATTCTCCCCTGAGGGCTTTGGCGATGGAAACAGAAGTCTTTTTTATAAATCAGCCCTCAAAAACCTAACCAGCAGAAAATATTTTTTTGAAAAAATCCCTAAGCCCTGGGATAACAATTTCAGAAAAAATCTGACTTTTGGCAATTCACTCAAAAATGGTGCCAAGCGGTTGAAAATGCTCTCCTGAAAGTTTTGGCACTCGAAACAGAAAGCTTTTTATCTCAGGACAAGAAATCAGTCCTCAAAAACTTAACCGGCAGAAAATATTTTTTTGAAAAAACCCCTAAGCCCCGGGGTCACAATTTCAGCAAAAATCTGACTTTTGGCAATTCACTCAAAAATGGTGCGTACCGGTTGCAAATGCTCCCCTGAAGGCTTTGGCGATGGAAACAGAAGTCTTTTTTTATAAATCAGCCCTCAAACACTTAACCGGCAGAACATATTTTTTTGAAAAAACCCCTAAGCCCCGGGGTCACAATATCAGCAAAAATCTGACTTTTGGCAATTCACTCAAAAATGGTGCCAACCGGTTGCAAATGCTCCCCTGAAAGCTTTGGCTATGGAAAGAGAAGGCTTTTTATCACAGGACAAGAAATCAGCCCTCAGAAACTTAACAGGCAGAAAATATTTTTTTGAAAAAATCCCTAAGACCCGGGGTCACAATTTCATAATAAATCTGACTTTTGGCAAATCACTCAAAAATGTTGCCAACCGGTAGCAAATGCTCCCCTTAAAGCTTTGGCGATGGAACACAGAAGGCGTTTTATCACAGGACAAGAAATCAGCCCTCAGAAACTTAACCGGCAGAAAATATTTTTTTGAAAAAATCCCTAAGCCCCGGGGTCACAACTTCAGCAAAAATCTGACTTTTCGCAATTCACTCAAAAATGGTGCCAACCGGTTGCAAATGCTCCCCTGAAAGCTTTGGCGATGGAAACAGAAGGCTTTTTTTCACAGGATAAGAAATCAGCCCTCAAAAACTTAACCTGCAGAAGATATTTTTTTGAAAAAATCCCTAAGCCCCGGGGTCACAATTTCAACAAAAATATGACTTTTGGCAATTCACTCAAAAATGGTACTAAAAGTTTGAAAATGCTCTCCTGAAAGGTATGGCACTCCAAACAGAAAGCTTTTTATCACAGGACAAGAAATCAGCCGTCAAAAACTTAACCGGCAGAATTTTTTTTTTTTGAAAAAATCCCTAAGCCCCGGGGTCACAATTTCATAAAAAATCTGACTTTTGGCAATTCACTCAAAAATGTTGCCAACCGGTTGCAAATGCTCACCTGAAAGCTTTGGCGATGGAAACAGAAGGCTTTTTATCACAGGACAAGAAATCAGCCCTCAGAAACTTAACAGGCAGAAAATATTTTTTTGAAAAAATCTCTAAGCCCCGGGGTCACAATTTCAGCAAAAATCTGACTTTCGGCAATTCACTCAAAAATGGTGCATGCCGGTTGCAAATGCTCCCCTGAAGGCTTTGGCGATGGAAACAGAAGTCTTTTTTATAAATGAGCCCTCAAAAACCTAACCAGCAGAAAATATTTTTTTGAAAAAATCCCTCAGCCCCGGGGTCACAATTTCAGCCAAAATCTGACTTTTGGCAATTCACTCAAAAATGTTGCCAACAGGTTGCAAATGCTCCCCTGAAAGCTACGGCGATAGAAACAGAAGGCTTTTTATCACATGACAAGAAATCAGCCCTCAAAAACTTAGCCGGCAGAAAATATTTTTTTGAAAAAATCCCTAAGCCCTGGGAGCACAATTTCAGCAAAAATCTGACTTTTGGCAATTCACTCAAAAATGGTGCCAAACGCTTGCAAATGCTCACCTGAAAGCTTTGGCGATGGAAAGAGAAGGCTTTTTATCACAGGACAAGAAATTAGCCCTCAGAAACTTAACCGGCAGAAAATATTTTTTTGAAAAAATCCCTAAGCCCCGGGGTCACAATTTCAGCAAAAATCTGACTTTTCGCAATTCACTCAAAAATGGTGCCAACCGGTTGCAAATGCTCCCCTGAAAGCTTTGGCGATGGAAACAGAAGGCTTTTTTTCACAGGACAAGAAATCAGCCCTCAGAAACTTAACCGGCAGAATTTTTTTTTTTTTTAAAATATCCCTAAGCCCCGGGGTCACAATTTCAGCAAAAATCTGACTTTTGGCAATTCACTCAAAAATGGTGGCCACCGGCTGCAAATGCTCCACTGAAAGCTTTGGTGATGGAAACAGAAGGCTTTTTATCACAGGACAAGAAATCAGCCGTCAAAAACTTAACCGGCAGAAAATATTTTTTTGAAAAAATCCCTACCCCCGGGGTCACAATTTCATAAAAAATCTGACTTTTGGCAATTCACTCAAAAATGTTGCCAACCGGTTGCAAATGCTCACCTGAAAGCTTTGGCGATGGAAACAGAAGGCTTTTTATCACAGGACAAGAAATCAGCCCTCAGAAACTTAACAGGCAGAAAATATTTTTTTGAAAAAATCTCTAAGCCCCGGGGTCACAATTTCAGCAAAAATCTGACTTTTGGCAATTCACTCAAAAATGGTGCATGCCGGTTGCAAATGCTCCCCTGAAGGCTTTGGCGATGGTAACAGAAGTCTTTTTTATAAATCAGCCCTCAAAAACCTAACCGGCAGAAAATATTTTTTTGAAAAAATCCCTCAGCCCCGGGGTCACAATTTCAGAAAAAATCTGACTTTTGGCAATTCACTCAAAAATGGTGCCAAAAGGTTGAAAATGCTCTCCTGAAAGTTTTGGCACTCGAAACAGAAGACTTTTTATCACAGGACAAGAAATCAGCCCTCAAAAACCTAACCGGCAGAAAATATTTTTTTGAAAAAATCCCTAAGCCTCGGGGTCACAATTTCAGCAAAAATCTGACTTTTGGCAATTCACTCAAAAATGCTGCCGAAAGCTTGAAAATGCTCTCCTGGAAGGTTTGGCACTTGAAACAGAAGGCTTTTTATCACAGGACAAGAAATCAGTCTTCAAACACTTAACCGGCAGAACATATTTTTTTGAAAAAACCCCTAAGCCGCGGGGTCACAATTTCAGCAAAAATCTGACTTTTGGCAATTCACTCAAAAATGGTGCCAACCGGTTGCAAATGCTCCCCTGAAAGCTTTGGCGATGGAAACAGAAGGCTTTTTATCACAGGACAAGAAATCAGCCCTCAAAAACTTAACTGGCAGAAAATATTTTTTTGAAAAAATCCCTAAGACCCGGGGTCACATTTTAATAAAAAATCTGACTTTTGGCAATTCACTCAAAAATGTTGCCAACCGGTTGCAAATGCTCACCTGAAAGCTTTGGCGATGGAAACAGAAGGCTTTTTATCACAGGACAAGAAATCAGCCCTCAGAAACTTAACAGGCAGAAAATATTTTTTTGAAAAAATCTCTTATCCCCGGGGTCACAATTTCAGCAAAAATCTGACTTTTGGCAATTCTCTCAAAAATGGTGCCAACCGGTTGCATATGCTCCCCTGAAAGCTTTGGCGATGGAAACAGAAGGCTATTTATCACAGGACAAGAAATCAGCCTTCAGAAACTTAACCGGCAGAAAATATTTTTTTGAAAAAATCCCTCAGCCCCGCGGTCACAATTTCAGCAAAAATCTGACTTTTGGCAATTCAGTAAAAAATGGTGCCAAAAGTTTGAAAATGCTCTCCTGAAAGTTTTGGCACTCGAAACAGAATGCTTTTTATCACAAGACAAGAAATCAGCCCTCAAAAAGTTAACCGGCAGAAATTTTTTTTTTGAAAAAATCCCTAAGCCCCGGGGTCACAATTTCAGCAAAAATCTGACTTTTGGCAATTCACTAAAAAATGGTGCCAAAAGTTTGAAAATGCTCTCCTGAAAGTTTTGGCACTCGAAACAGAATGCTTTTTATCACAAGACAAGATATCAGCCCTCAAAAACTTAACCGGCAGAAATTTTTTTTTTGAAAAAATCCCTAAGCCCCGGGGTCACAATTTCAGCAAAAATCTGACTTTTGGCAATTCACTCAAAAATGGTGCATATCGGTTGCAAATGCTCCCCTGAAGGCTTTGGCGATGGAAACAGAAGGCTTTTTATAACAGGACAAGAAATCAGCCCTCAAAAACATAACCGGCAGAAAATATTTTTTTGAAAAAATCCCTATGCCTCGGGGTCACAATTTCAGCAAAAATCTGACTTTTGGCAATTCACTAAAAAATGCTGCCGAAAGCTTGAAAATGCTCTCCTGAAAGGTTTGGCACTCGAAACAGAAGGCTTTTTATCACAGGACAAGAAATCAGCCCTCAAAAACTTAACCGGCAGAAAATATTTTTTTGAAAAAACCCCTAAGCCGCAGGGTCACAATTTCAGCAAAAATCTGACTTTTGGCAATTCACTCAAAAATGGTGCCAACCGGTTGCAAATGCTCCCCCGAAAGCTTTGGCACTCGAAACATAAGTCTTTTTATCACAGGACAAGAAATCAGTCTTCAAACACTTAACCGGCAGAACATATTTTTTTGAAAAAAACCCTAAGCCGCGGGGTCACAATTTCAGCAAAAATCTGACTTTTGGCAATTCACTCAAAAATGGTGCCAAAAGCTTGCAAATGCTCCTCTGAAAGATTTGGCGATGGAAACAGAAGGCTTTTTATCACAGGACAAGAAATCAGCCCTCAGAAACTTAACCGCAGGAAAATATTTTTTTCAAAAAAATCCCTAAGCCGCGGGGTCACAATTTCAGCAAAAATCTGACTTTTGGCAATTCACTCAAAAAAGGTGCCAACCGGTTGCAAATGCTCCCCTGAAAGCTTTGGCGATGGAAAGAGAAGGCTTTTTATCACAGGACAAGAAATCAGCCCTCAGAAACTTAACAGGCAGAAAATACTTTTTGGGGAAAAATCCCTAAGCCCCGGGGTCACAATTTCATAATAAATCTGACTTTTGGCAAATCACTCAAAAATGTTGCCAACCGGTAGCAAATGCTCCCCTGAAAGCTTTCGCGATGGAAACAGAAGGCTTTTTATCACAGGACAAGAAATCAGCCCTCAGAAACTTAACCGGCAGAATTTTTTTTTTTAAAAAAAACCCTAAGCCCCGGGGTCACAACTTCAGCAAAAATCTGACTTTTCGCAATTCACTCAAAAATGGTGCCAACCGGTTGCAAATGCTCCCCTGAAAGCTTTGGCGATGGAAACAGAAGGCTTTTTTTCACAGGACAAGAAATCAGCCCTCAAAAACTTAACCGGCAGAAAATATTTTTTTGAAAAAATCCCTAAGCCCCGGGGTCACAATTTCAACAAAAATATGACTTTTGGCAATTCACTCAAAAATGGTACTAAAAGTTTGAAAATGCTCTCCTGAAAGGTATGGCACTCCAAACAGAAAGCTTTTTATCACAGGACAAGAAATCAGCCGTCAAAAACTTAACCGGCAGAATTATTTTTTTTTTGAAAAAATCCCTAAGCCCCGGGGTCACAATTTCATAAAAAATATGACTTTTGGCAATTCACTCAAAAATGTTGCCAACCGGTTGCAAATGCTCACCTGAAAGCTTTGGCGATGGAAACAGAAGGCTTTTTATCACAGGACAAGAAATCAGCCCTCAGAAACTTAACAGGCAGAAAATATTTTTTTGAAAAAATCTCTAAGCCCCGGGGTCACAATTTCAGCAAAAATCTGACTTTCGGCAATTCACTCAAACATGGTGCATGCCGGTTGCAAATGCTCCCCTGAAGGCTTTGGCGATGGAAACAGAAGTCTTTTTTATAAATGAGCCCTCAAAAACCTAACCAGCAGAAAATATTTTTTTGAAAAAATCCATAAGCCCTGGGAGCACAATTTCAGCAAAAATCTGACTTTTGGCAATTCACTCAAAAATGGTGCCAAACGCTTGCAAATGCTCACCTGAAAGCTTTGGCGATGGAAAGAGAAGGCTTTTTATCACAGGACAAGAAATTAGCCCTCAGAAACTTAACCGGCAGAAAATATTTTTTTGAAAAAATCCCTAAGCCCCGGGGTCACAATTTCAGCAAAAATCTGACTTTTCGCAATTCACTCAAAAATGGTGCCAACCGGTTGCAAATGCTCCCCTGAAAGCTTTGGCGATGGAAACAGAAGGCTTTTTTTCACAGGACAAGAAATCAGCCCTCAGAAACTTAACCGGCAGATTTTTTTTTTTTTTTAAAATATCCCTAAGCCCCGGGGTCACAATTTCAGCAAAAATCTGACTTTTGGCAATTCACTCAAAAATGGTGGCCACCGGCTGCAAATGCTCCACTGAAAGCTTTGGTGATGGAAACAGAAGGCTTTTTATCACAGGACAAGAAATCAGCCGTCAAAAACTTAACCGGCAGAAAATATTTTTTTGAAAAAATCCCAACCCCCGGGGTCACAATTTCATAAAAAATCTGACTTTTGGCAATTCACTCAAAAATGTTGCCAACCGGTTGCAAATGCTCACCTGAAAGCTTTGGCGATGGAAACAGAAGGCTTTTTATCACAGGACAAGAAATCAGCCCTCAGAAACTTAACAGGCAGAAAATATTTTTTTGAAAAAATCTCTAAGCCCCGGGGTCACAATTTCAGCAAAAATCTGACTTTTGGCAATTCACTCAAAAATGGTGCATGCCGGCTGCAAATGCTCCCCTGAAGGCTTTGGCGATGGTAACAGAAGTCTTTTTTATAAATCAGCCCTCAAAAACCTAACCGGCAGAAAATATTTTTTTGAAAAAATCCCTCAGCCCCGGGGTCACAATTTCAGAAAAAATCTGACTTTTGGCAATTCACTCAAAAATGGTGCCAAAAGGTTGAAAATGCTCTCCTGAAAGTTTTGGCACTCGAAACAGAAGGCTTTTTATCACAGGACAAGAAATCAGCCCTCAAAAACCTAACCGGCAGAAAATATTTTTTTGAAAAAATCTCTTATCCCCGGGGTCACAATTTCAGCAAAAATCTGACTTTTGGCAATTCACTCAAAAATGCTGCCGAAAGCTTGAAAATGCTCTCCTGGAAGGTTTGGCACTCGAAACAGAAGGCTTTTTATCACAGGACAAGAAATCAGTCTTCAAACACTTAACCGGCAGAACATATTTTTTTGAAAAAACCCCTAAGCCGCGGGGTCACAATTTCAGCAAAAATCTGACTTTTGGCAATTCACTCAAAAATGGTGCCAACCGGTTGCAAATGCTCCCCTGAAAGCTTTGGCGATGGAAACAGAAGGCTTTTTATCACAGGACAAGAAATCAGCCCTCAAAAACTTAACTGGCAGAAAATATTTTTTTGAAAAAATCCCTAAGCCCCGGGGTCACAATTTCAGCAAAAATCTGACTTTTGGCAATTCACTCAAAAATGTTGCCAACCGGTTGCAAATGCTCACCTGAAAGCTTTGGCGATGGAAACAGAAGGCTTTTTATCACAGGACAAGAAATCAGCCCTCAGAAACTTAACAGGCAGAAAATATTTTTTTGAAAAAATCTCTTATCCCCGGGGTCACAATTTCAGCAAAAATCTGACTTTTGGCAATTCTCTCAAAAATGGTGCCAACCGGTTGCATATGCTCCCCTGAAAGCTTTGGCGATGGAAACAGAAGGCTATTTATCACAGGACAAGAAATCAGCCTTCAGAAACTTAACCGGCAGAAAATATTTTTTTGAAAAAATCCCTAAGCCCCGGGGTCACAATTTCAGCAAAAATCTGACTTTTGGCAATTCACTAAAAAATGGTGCCAAAAGTTTGAAAATGCTCTCCTGAAAGTTTTGGCACTCGAAACAGAATGCTTTTTATCACAAGACAAGATATCAGCCCTCAAAAACTTAACCGGCAGAAATTTTTTTTTTGAAAAAATCCCTAAGCCCCGGGGTCACAATTTCAGCAAAAATCTGACTTTTGGCAATTCACTCAAAAATGGTGCATACCGGTTGCAAATGCTCCCCTGAAGGCTTTGGCGATGGAAACAGAAGGCTTTTTATAACAGGACAAGAAATCAGCCCTCAAAAACATAACCGGCAGAAAATATTTTTTTGAAAAAATCCCTATGCCTCGGGGTCACAATTTCAGCAAAAATCTGACTTTTGGCAATTCACTAAAAAATGCTGCCGAAAGCTTGAAAATGCTCTCCTGAAAGGTTTGGCACTCGAAACAGAAGGCTTTTTATCACAGGACAAGAAATCAGCCCTCAAAAACTTAACCGGCAGAAAATATTTTTTTGAAAAAATCCCTAAGCCCCGGGGTCACAATTTCAACAAAAATATGACTTTTGGCAATTCACTCAAAAATGGTACTAAAAGTTTGAAAATGCTCTCCTGAAAGGTATGGCACTCCAAACAGAAAGCTTTTTATCACAGGACAAGAAATCAGCCGTCAAAAACTTAACCGGCAGAATTTTTTTTTTTTGAAAAAATCCCTAAGCCCCGGGGTCACAATTTCATAAAAAATCTGACTTTTGGCAATTCACTCAAAAATGTTGCCAACCGGTTGCAAATGCTCACCTGAAAGCTTTGGCGATGGAAACAGAAGGCTTTTTATCACAGGACAAGAAATCAGCCCTCAAAAACTTAACAGGCAGAAAATATTTTTTTGAAAAAATCTCTAAGCCCCGGGGTCACAATTTCAGCAAAAATCTGACTTTCGGCAATTCACTCAAAAATGGTGCATGCCGGTTGCAAATGCTCCCCTGAAGGCTTTGGCGATGGAAACAGAAGTCTTTTTTATAAATGAGCCCTCAAAAACCTAACCAGCAGAAAATATTTTTTTGAAAAAATCCCTCAGCCCCGGGGTCACAATTTCAGCCAAAATCTGACTTTTGGCAATTCACTCAAAAATGTTGCCAACAGGTTGCAAATGCTCCCCTGAAAGCTTCGGCGATGGAAACAGAAGGCTTTTTATCACATGACAAGAAATCAGCCCTCAAAAACTTAACCGGCAGAAAATATTTTTTTGAAAAAATCCCTAAGCCCTGGGAGCACAATTTCAGCAAAAATCTGACTTTTGGCAATTCACTCAAAAATGGTGCCAAACGCTTGCAAATGATCACCTGAAAGCTTTGGCGATGGAAAGAGAAGGCTTTTTATCACAGGACAAGAAATTAGCCCTCAAAAACTTAACCGGCAGAAAATATTTTTTTGAAAAAATCCCTAAGCCCCGGGGTCACAATTTCAGCAAAAATCTGACTTTTCGCAATTGACTCAAAAATGGTGCCAACCGGTTGCAAATGCTCCCCTGAAAGCTTTGGCGATGGAAACAGAAGGCTTTTTTTCACAGGACAAGAAATCAGCCCTCAGAAACTTAACCGGCAGAATTTTTTTTTTTTTAAAAATATCCCTAAGCCCCGGGGTCACAATTTCAGCAAAAATCTGACTTTCGGCAATTCACTCAAAAATGGTGCATGCCGGTTGCAAATGCTCCCCTGAAGGCTTTGGCGATGGAAACAGAAGTCTTTTTTATAAATGAGCCCTCAAAAACCTAACCAGCAGAAAATATTTTTTTGAAAAAATCCCTCAGCCACGGGGTCACAATTTCAGCCAAAATCTGACTTTTGGCAATTCACTCAAAAATGTTGCCAACAGGTTGCAAATGCTCCCCTGAAAGCTTCGGCGATGGAAACAGAAGGCTTTTTATCACATGACAAGAAATCAGCCCTCAAAAACTTAACCGGCAGAAAATATTTTTTTGAAAAAATCGCTAAGCCCTGGGAGCACAATTTCAGCAAAAATCTGACTTTTGGCAATTCACTCAAAAATGGTGCCAAACGCTTGCAAATGCTCACCTGAAAGCTTTGGCGATGGAAAGAGAAGGCTTTTTATCACAGGACAAGAAATTAGCCCTCAGAAACTTAACCGGCAGAAAATATTTTTTTGAAAAAATCCCTAAGCCCCGGGGTCACAATTTCAGCAAAAATCTGACTTTTCGCAATTCACTCAAAAATGGTGCCAACCCGTTGCAAATGCTCCCCTGAAAGCTTTGGCGATGGAAACAGAAGGCTTTTTTTCACAGGACAAGAAATCAGCCCTCAGAAACTTAACCGGCAGAATTTTTTTTTTTTAAAAAATATCCCTAAGCCCCGGGGTCACAATTTCAGCAAAAATCTGACTTTTGGCAATTCACTCAAAAATGGTGGCCACCGGCTGCAAATGCTCCACTGAAAGCTTTGGTGATGGAAACAGAAGGCTTTTTATCACAGGACAAGAAATCAGCCGTCAAAAACTTAACCGGCAGAAAATATTTTTTTGAAAAAATCCCTACCCCCGGGGTCACAATTTCATAAAAAATCTGACTTTTGGCAATTCACTCAAAAATGTTGCCAACCGGTTGCAAATGCTCACCTGAAAGCTTTGGCGATGGAAACAGAAGGCTTTTTATCACAGGACAAGAAATCAGCCCTCAGAAACTTAACAGGCAGAAAATATTTTTTTGAAAAAATCTCTAAGCCCCGGGGTCACAATTTCAGCAAAAATCTGACTTTTGGCAATTCACTCAAAAATGGTGCATGCCGGTTGCAAATGCTCCCCTGAAGGCTTTGGCGATGGTAACAGAAGTTTTTTATATAAATCAGCCCTCAAAAACCTAACCGGCAGAAAATATTTTTTTGAAAAAATCCCTCAGCCCCGGGGTCACAATTTCAGAAAAAATCTGACTTTTGGCAATTCACTCAAAAATGGTGCCAAAAGGTTGAAAATGCTCTCCTGAAAGTTTTGGCACTCGAAACAGAAGGCTTTTTATCACAGGACAAGAAATCAGCCCTCAAAAACCTAACCGGCAGAAAATATTTTTTTGAAAAAATCCCTAAGCCTCGGGGTCACAATTTCAGCAAAAATCTGACTTTTGGCAATTCACTCAAAAATGCTGCCGAAAGCTTGAAAATGCTCTCCTGGAAGGTTTGGCACTCGAAACAGAAGGCTTTTTATCACAGGACAAGAAATCAGTCTTCAAACACTTAACCGGCAGAACATATTTTTTTGAAAAAACCCCTAAGCCGCGGTGTCACAATTTCAGCAAAAATCTGACTTTTGGCAATTCACTCAAAAATGGTGCATACCGGTTGCAAATGCTCCCCTGAAGGCTTTGGCGATGGAAACAGAAGGCTTTTTATAACAGGACAAGAAATCAGCCCTCAAAAACATAACCGGCAGAAAATATTTTTTTGAAAAAATCCCTATGCCTCGGGGTCACAATTTCAGCAAAAATCTGACTTTTGGCAATTCACTAAAAAATGCTGCCGAAAGCTTGAAAATGCTCTCCTGAAAGGTTTGGCACTCGAAACAGAAGGCTTTTTATCACAGGACAAGAAATCAGCCCTCAAAAACTTAACCGGCAGAAAATATTTTTTTGAAAAAACCCCTAAGCCGCAGGGTCACAATTTCAGCAAAAATCTGACTTTTGGCAATTCACTCAAAAATGGTGCCAACCGGTTGCAAATGCTCCCCCGAAAGCTTTGGCACTCGAAACATAAGTCTTTTTATCACAGGACAAGAAATCAGTCTTCAAACACTTAACCGGCAGAACATATTTTTTTGAAAAAACCCCTAATTTCAGCAAAAATCTGACTTTTGGCAATTCACTCAAAAATGGTGCCAAAAGCTTGCAAATGCTCCCCTGAAAGATTTGGCGATGGAAACAGAAGGCTTTTTATCACAGGACAAGAAATCAGCCCTCAGAAACTTAACCGCAAGAAAATATTTTTTTCAAAAAAATCCCTAAGCCGCGGGGTCACAATTTCAGCAAAAATCTGACTTTTGGCAATTCACTCAAAAAAGGTGCCAACCGGTTGCAAATGCTCCCCTGAAAGCTTTGGCGATGGAAAGAGAAGGCTTTTTATCACAGGACAAGAAATCAGCCCTCAGAAACTTAACAGGCAGAAAATACTTTTTGGGAAAAAATCCCTAAGCCCCGGGGTCACAATTTCATAATAAATCTGACTTTTGGCAAATCACTCAAAAATGTTGCCAACCGGTAGCAAATACTCCCCTGAAAGCTTTCGCGATGGAAACAGAAGGCTTTTTATCACAGGACAAGAAATCAGCCCTCAGAAACTTAACCGGCAGAATTTTTTTTTTTTTGAAAAAATCCCTAAGCCCCGGGGTCACAACTTCAGCAAAAATCTGACTTTTTGCAATTCACTCAAAAATGGTGCCAACCGGTTGCAAATGCTCCCCTGAAAGCTTTGGCGATGGAAAGAGAAGGCTTTTTATCACAGGACAAGAAATCAGCCCTCAGAAACTTAACAGGCAGAAAATACTTTTTGGGAAAAAATCCCTAAGCCCCGGGGTCACAATTTCATAATAAATCTGACTTTTGGCAAATCACTCAAAAATGTTGCCAACCGGTAGCAAATACTCCCCTGAAAGCTTTCGCGATGGAAACAGAAGGCTTTTTATCACAGGACAAGAAATCAGCCCTCAGAAACTTAACCGGCAGAATTTTTTTTTTTTTGAAAAAATCCCTAAGCCCCGGGGTCACAACTTCAGCAAAAATCTGACTTTTGGCAATTCACTCAAAAAAGGTGCCAACCGGTTGCAAATGCTCCCCTGAAAGCTTTGGCGATGGAAAGAGAAGGCTTTTTATCACAGGACAAGAAATCAGCCCTCAGAAACTTAACAGGCAGAAAATACTTTTTGGGAAAAAATCCCTAAGCCCCGGGGTCACAATTTCATAATAAATCTGACTTTTGGCAAATCACTCAAAAATGTTGCCAACCGGTAGCAAATACTCCCCTGAAAGCTTTCGCGATGGAAACAGAAGGCTTTTTATCACAGGACAAGAAATCAGCCCTCAGAAACTTAACCGGCAGAATTTTTTTTTTTTGAAAAAATCCCTAAGCCCCGGGGTCACAACTTCAGCAAAAATCTGACTTTTTGCAATTCACTCAAAAATGGTGCCAACCGGTTGCAAATGCTCCCCTGAAAGCTTTGGCGATGGAAACAGAAGGCTTTTTTTCACAGGACAAGAAATCAGCCCTCAAAAACTTAACCGGCAGAAAATATTTTTTTGAAAAAATCCCTAAGCCCCGGGGTCACAATTTCAACAAAAATATGACTTTTGGCAATTCACTCAAAAATGGTACTAAAAGTTTGAAAATGCTCTCCTGAAAGGTATGGCACTCCAAACAGAAAGCTTTTTATCACAGGACAAGAAATCAGCCGTCAAAAACTTAACCGGCAGAATTTTTTTTTTTTTGAAAAAATCCCTAAGCCCCGGGGTCACAATTTCATAAAAAATCTGACTTTTGGCAATTCACTCAAAAATGTTGCCAACCGGTTGCAAATGCTCACCTGAAAGCTTTGGCGATGGAAACAGAAGGCGTTTTATCACAGGACAAGAAATCAGCCCTCAGAAACTTAACAGGCAGAAAATATTTTTTTGAAAAAATCTCTAAGCCCCGGGGTCAAACTTCAGCAAAAATCTGACTTTCGGCAATTCACTCAAAAATGGTGCATGCCGGTTGCAAATGCTCCCCTGAAGGCTTTGGCGATGGAAACAGAAGTCTTTTTTATAAATGAGCCCTCAAAAACCTAACCAGCAGAAAATATTTTTTTGAAAAAATCCCTCAGCCCCGGGGTCACAATTTCAGCCAAAATCTGACTTTTGGCAATTCACTCAAAAATGTTGCCAACAGGTTGCAAATGCTCCCCTGAAAGCTTCGGCGATGGAAACAGAAGGCTTTTTATCACATGACAAGAAATCAGCCCTCAAAAACTTAACCGGCAGAAAATATTTTTTTGAAAAAATCCCTAAGCCCTGGGAGCACAATTTCAGCAAAAATCTGACTTTTGGCAATTCACTCAAAAATGGTGCCAAACGCTTGCAAATGCTCACCTGAAAGCTTTGGCGATGGAAAAAGAAGGCTTTTTATCACAGGCCAAGAAATTAGCCCTCAGAAACTTAACCGGCAGAAAATATTTTTTTGAAAAAATCCCTAAGCCCCGGGGTCACAATTTCAGCAAAAATCTGACTTTTCGCAATTGACTCAAAAATGGTGCCAACCGGTTGCAAATGCTCCCCTGAAAGCTTTGGCGATGGAAACAGAAGGCTTTTTTTCACAGGACAAGAAATCAGCCCTCAGAAACTTAACCGGCAGAATTTTTTTTTTAAAAAAAATATCCCTAAGCCCCGGGGTCACAATTTCAGCAAAAATCTGACTTTTGGCAATTCACTCAAAAATGGTGGCCACCGGCTGCAAATGCTCCACTGAAAGCTTTGGTGATGGAAACAGAAGGCTTTTTATCACAGGACAAGAAATCAGCCGTCAAAAACTTAACCGGTAGAAAATATTTTTTTGAAAAAATCCCTACCCCCGGGGTCACAATTTCATAAAAAATCTGACTTTTGGCAATTCACTCAAAAATGTTGCCAACCGGTTGCAAATGCTCACCTGAAAGCTTTGGCGATGGAAACAGAAGGCTTTTTATCACAGGACAAGAAATCAGCCCTCAGAAACTTAACAGGCAGAAAATATTTTTTTGAAAAAATCTCTAAGCCCCGGGGTCACAATTTCAGCAAAAATCTGACTTTTGGCAATTCACTCAAAAATGGTGCATGCCGGTTGCAAATGCTCCCCTGAAGGCTTTGGCGATGGTAACAGAAGTCTTTTTTATAAATCAGCCCTCAAAAACCTAACCGGCAGAAAATATTTTTTTGAAAAAATCCCTAAGCCCCGGGGTCACAATTTCAGAAAAAATCTGACTTTTGGCAATTCACTCAAAAATGGTGCCAACCGGTTGCAAATGCTCCCCTGAAAGCTTTGGCGATGGAAACAGAAGGCTTTTTATCACAGGACAAGAAATCAGCCCTCAAAAACTTAACTCGCAGAAAATATTTTTTTGAAAAAATCCCTAAGCCCCGGGGTCACAATTTCATAAAAAATCTGACTTTTGGCAATTCACTCAAAAATGTTGCCGAAAGCTTGAAAATGCTCTCCTGGAAGGTTTGGCACTCGAAACAGAAGGCTTTTTATCACAGGACAAGAAATCAGCCCTCAGAAACTTAACAGGCAGAAAATATTTTTTTGAAAAAATCTCTTATCCCCGGGGTAACAATTTCAGCAAAAATCTGACTTTTGGCAATTCTCTCAAAAATGGTGCCAACCGGTTGCATATGCTCCCCTGAAAGCTTTGGCGATGGAAACAGAAGACTATTTATCACAGGACAAGAAATCAGCCTTCAGAAACTTAACCGGCAGAAAATATTTTTTTGAAAAAATCCCTAAGCCCCGGGGTCACAATTTCAGCAAAAATCTGACTTTTGGCAATTCACTAAAAAATGGTGCCAAAAGTTTGAAAATGCTCTCCTGAAAGTTTTGGCACTCGAAACAGAATGCTTTTTATCACAAGACAAGAAATCAGCCCTCAAAAAGTTAACCGGCAGAAATTTTTTTTTTGAAAAAATCCCTAAGCCCCGGGGTCACAATTTCAGCAAAAATCTGACTTTTGGCAATTCACTAAAAAATGGTGCCAAAAGTTTGAAAATGCTCTCCTGAAAGTTTTGGCACTCGAAACAGAATGCTTTTTATCACAAGAGAAGATATCAGCCCTCAAAAACTTAACCGGCAGAAATTTTTTTTTTGAAAAAATCCCTAAGCCCCGGGGTCACAATTTCAGCAAAAATCTGACTTTTGGCAATTCACTAAAAAATGGTGCATACCGGTTGCAAATGCTCCCCTGAAGGCTTTGGCGATGGAAACAGAAGGCTTTTTATAACAGGACAAGAAATCAGCCCTCAAAAACATAACCGGCAGAAAATATTTTTTTGAAAAAATCCCTATGCCTCGGGGACACAATTTCAGCAAAAATCTGACTTTTGGCAATTCACTAAAAAATGCTGCCGAAAGCTTGAAAATGCTCTCCTGAAAGGTTTGGCACTCGAAACAGAAGGCTTTTTATCACAGGACAAGAAATCAGCCCTCAAAAACTTAACCGGCAGAAAATATTTTTTTGAAAAAACCCCTAAGCCGCAGGGTCACAATTTCAGCAAAAATCTGACTTTTGGCAATTCACTCAAAAATGGTGCCAACCGGTTGCAAATGCTCCCCCGAAAGCTTTGGCACTCGAAACATAAGTCTTTTTATCACAGGACAAGAAATCAGTCTTCAAACACTTAACCGGCAGAACATATGTTTTTGAAAAAACCCCTAAGCCGCGGGGTCACAATTTCAGCAAAAATCTGACTTTTGGCAATTCACTCAAAAATGGTGCCAAAAGCTTGCAAATGCTCCCCTGAAAGATTTGGCGATGGAAACAGAAGGCTTTTTATCACAGGACAAGAAATCAGCCCTCAGAAACTTAACCGCAAGAAAATATTTTTTTCAAAAAAATCCCTAAGCCGCGGGGTCACAATTTCAGCAAAAATCTGACTTTTGGCAATTCACTCAAAAAAGGTGCCAACCGGTTGCAAATGCTCCCCTGAAAGCTTTGGCGATGGAAAGAGAAGGCTTTTTATCACAGGACAAGAAATCAGCCCTCAGAAACTTAACAGGCAGAAAATACTTTTTGGGAAAAAATCCCTAAGCCCCGGGGTCACAATTTCAGCAAAAATCTGACTTTTGGCAATTCACTCAAAAATGGTGCCAAAAGCTTGCAAATGCTCCCCTGAAAGCTTTGGCGATGGAAACAGAAGGCTTTTTATCACAGGACAAGAAATCAGCCCTCAAAAACTTAACCGGCAGAATTTTTTTTTTTTGAAAAAATCCCTAAGCCCCGGGGTCACAATTTCAGCAAAAATCTGACTTTTGGCAATTCACTAAAAAATGGTGCCAACCGGTTGCAAATGCTCACCTGAAAGCTTTGGCGATGGAAACAGAAGGCTTTTTATCACAGGACAAGAAATCAGCCCTCAGAAACTTAACAGGCAGAAAATATTTTTTTGAAAAAATCTCTAAGCCCCGGGGTCACAATTTCAGCAAAAATCTGACTTTTGGCAATTCACTCAAAAATGGTGCATGCCGGTTGCAAATGCTCCCCTGAAGGCTTTGGCGATGGTAACAGAAGTCTTTTTTATAAATCAGCCCTCAAAAACCTAACCGGCAGAAAATATTTTTTTGAAAAAATCCCTAAGCCCCGGGGTCACAATTTCAGAAAAAATCTGACTTTTGGCAATTCACTCAAAAATGGTGCCAACCGGTTGCAAATGCTCCCCTGAAAGCTTTGGCGATGGAAACAGAAGGCTTTTTATCACAGGACAAGAAATCAGCCCTCAAAAACTTAACTCGTAGAAAATATTTTTTTGAAAAAATCCCTAAGCCCCGGGGTCACAATTTCATAAAAAATCTGACTTTTGGCAATTCACTCAAAAATGTTGCCGAAAGCTTGAAAATGCTCTCCTGGAAGGTTTGGCACTCGAAACAGAAGGCTTTTTATCACAGGACAAGAAATCAGCCCTCAGAAACTTAACAGGCAGAAAATATTTTTTTGAAAAAATCTCTTATCCCCGGGGTCACAATTTCAGCAAAAATCTGACTTTTGGCAATTCTCTCAAAAATGGTGCCAACCGGTTGCATATGCTCCCCTGAAAGCTTTGGCGATGGAAACAGAAGACTATTTATCACAGGACAAGAAATCAGCCTTCAGAAATTTAACCGGCAGAAAATATTTTTTTGAAAAAATCCCTAAGCCCCGGGGTCACAATTTCAGCAAAAATCTGACTTTTGGCAATTCAGTAAAAAATGGTGCCAAAAGTTTGAAAATGCTCTCCTGAAAGTTTTGGCACTCGAAACAGAATGCTTTTTATCACAAGACAAGAAATCAGCCCTCAAAAAGTTAACCGGCAGAAATTTTTTTTTTGAAAAAATCCCTAAGCCCCGGGGTCACAATTTCAGCAAAAATCTGACTTTTGGCAATTCACTAAAAAATGGTGCCAAAAGTTTGAAAATGCTCTCCTGAAAGTTTTGGCACTCGAAACAGAATGCTTTTTATCACAAGACAAGATATCAGCCCTCAAAAACTTAACCGGCAGAATTTTTTTTTTTGAAAAAATCCCTAAGCCCCGGGGTCACAATTTCAGCAAAAATCTGACTTTTGGCAATTCACTAAAAAATGGTGCATACCGGTTGCAAATGCTCCCCTGAAGGCTTTGGCGATGGAAACAGAAGGCTTTTTATAACAGGACAAGAAATCAGCCCTCAAAAACATAACCGGCAGAAAATATTTTTTTGAAAAAATCCCTATGCCTCGGGGACACAATTTCAGCAAAAATCTGACTTTTGGCAATTCACTAAAAAATGCTGCCGAAAGCTTGAAAATGCTCTCCTGAAAGGTTTGGCACTCGAAACAGAAGGCTTTTTATCACAGGACAAGAAATCAGCCCTCAAAAACTTAACCGGCAGAAAATATTTTTTTGAAAAAACCCCTAAGCCGCAGGGTCACAATTTCAGCAAAAATCTGACTTTTGGCAATTCACTCAAAAATGGTGCCAACCGGTTGCAAATGCTCCCCCGAAAGCTTTGGCACTCGAAACATAAGTCTTTTTATCACAGGACAAGAAATCAGTCTTCAAACACTTAACCGGCAGAACATATGTTTTTGAAAAAACCCCTAAGCCGCGGGGTCACAATTTCAGCAAAAATCTGACTTTTGGCAATTCACTCAAAAATGGTGCCAAAAGCTTGCAAATGCTCCCCTGAAAGATTTGGCGATGGAAACAGAAGGCTTTTTATCACAGGACAAGAAATCAGCCCTCAGAAACTTAACCGCAAGAAAATATTTTTTTCAAAAAAATCCCTAAGCCGCGGGGTCACAATTTCAGCAAAAATCTGACTTTTGGCAATTCACTCAAAAAAGGTGCCAACCGGTTGCAAATGCTCCCCTGAAAGCTTTGGCGATGGAAACAGAAGGCTTTTTATCACAGGACAAGAAATCAGCCCTCAAAAACTTAACTGGCAGAAAATATTTTTTTGAAAAAATCCCTAAGCCCCGGGGTCACAATTTCATAATAAATCTGACTTTTGGCAAATCACTCAAAAATGTTGCCAACCGGTAGCAAATGCTCCCCTGAAAGCTTTGGCGATGGAAACAGAAGGCTTTTTATCACAGGACAAGAAATCAGCCCTCAGAAACTTAACCGGCAGAATTTTTTTTTTTTGAAAAAATCCCTAAGCCCCGGGGTCACAATTTCAGCAAAAATCTGACTTTTGGCAATTCACTAAAAAATGGTGCCAAAAGTTTGAAAATGCTCTCCTGAAAGTTTTGGCACTCGAAACAGAATGCTTTTTATCACAAGACAAGATATCAGCCCTCAAAAACTTAACAAGCAGAAAATATTTTTTTGAAAAAATCCCTAAGCCCCGGGGTCACAATTTCAGCAAAAATCTGACTTTTGGCAATTCACTAAAAAATGGTGCATACCGGTTGCAAATGCTCCCCTGAAGGCTTTGGCGATGGAAACAGAAGTCTTTTTTATAAATCAGCCCTCAAAAACCTAACCAGCAGAAAATATTTTTTTGAAAAAATCCCTAAGCCCCGGGGTCACAATTTCATAAAAAATCTGACTTTTGGCAATTCACTCAAAAATGGTGCCAAAAGGTTGAAAATGCTCTCCTGAAAGTTTTGGCACTCGAAACAGAAGGCTTTTTATCACAGGACAAGAAATCAGCCCTCAAAAACCTAACCGGCAGAAAATATTTTTTTGAAAAAATCCCTACGCCTCGGGGTCACAATTTCAGCAAAAATCTGACTTTTGGCAATTCACTAAAAAATGCTGCCGAAAGCTTGAAAATGCTCTCCTGAAAGGTTTGGCACTCGAAACAGAAGGCTTTTTATCACAGGACAAGAAATCAGCCCTCAAAAACTTAACCGGCAGAAAATATTTTTTTGAAAAAACCTCTAAACCGCAGGGTCACAATTTCAGCAAAAATCTGACTTTTGGCAATTCACTCAAAAATGGTGCCAACCGGCTGCAAATGCTCCACTGAAAGCTTTGGTGATGGAAACAGAAGTCTTTTTATCACAAGACAAGAAATCAGCCCTCAAAAATTTAACCGGCAGAAAATATTTTTTTGAAAAAATCCCTAAGCCCCGGGGTCACAATTTCAGCAAAAATCTGACTTTTGGCAATTCACTAAAAAATGGTGCCAACCGGTTGCAAATGCTCCCCTGAAAGTTTTGGCACTCGAAACATAAGTCTTTTTATCACAGGACAAGAAATCAGTCCTCAAAAACTTAACCCGCAGAATTTTTTTTTTTGAAAATATCCCTAAGCCCCGGGGTCACAATTTCAGAAAAAAATCTGACTTTTGGCAATTCACTCAAAAATGGTGCCAACCGGCTGCAAATGCTCCACTGAAAGCTTTGGTGATGGAAACAGAAGGCTTTTTATCACAAGACAAGAAATCAGCCCTCAAAAATTTAACCGGCAGAACATATTTTTTTGAAAAAACCCCTAAGCCGCGGGGTCACAATTTCATAATAAATCTGACTTTTGGCAAATCACTCAAAAATGTTGCCAACGGGAAGCAAATGCTCCCCTGAAAGCTTTGGCGATGGAAACAGAAGGCTTTTTATCACAGGACAAGAAATCAGCCCTCAAAAACTTAACCGGCAGAATTTTTTTTTTTTGAAAATATCCCTAAGCCCCGGGGTCACAATTTCAGCAAAAATCTGACTTTTGGCAATTCACTCAAAAATGGTGCCAACCGGTTGCAAATGCTCCCCTGAAAGCTTTGGCGATGGAAACAGAAGGCTTTTTATCACAGGACAAGAAATCAGCCCTCAAAAACTTAACCGGCAGAATTTTTTTTTTTTGAAAAAATCCCTAAGCCCCGGGGTCACAATTTCAGCAAAAATCTGACTTTTGGCAATTCACTAAAAAATGGTGCCAACCGGTTGCAAATGCTCACCTGAAAGCTTTGGCGATGGAAACAGAAGGCTTTTTATCACAGGACAAGAAATCAGCCCTCAGAAACTTAACAGGCAGAAAATATTTTTTTGAAAAAATCTCTAAGCCCCGGGGTCACAATTTCATAAAAAATCTGACTTTTGGCAATTCACTCAAAAATGTTGCCGAAAGCTTGAAAATGCTCTCCTGGAAGGTTTGGCACTCGAAACAGAAGGCTTTTTATCACAGGACAAGAAATCAGCCCTCAGAAACTTAACCGCAAGAAAATATTTTTTTGAAAAAATCTCTTATCCCCGGGGTAACAATTTCAGCAAAAATCTGACTTTTGGCAATTCTCTCAAAAATGGTGCCAACCGGTTGCATATGCTCCCCTGAAAGCTTTGGCGATGGAAACAGAAGACTATTTATCACAGGACAAGAAATCAGCCTTCAGAAACTTAACCGGCAGAAAATATTTTTTTGAAAAAATCCCTAAGCCCCGGGGTCACAATTTCAGCAAAAATCTGACTTTTGGCAATTCACTAAAAAATGGTGCCAAAAGTTTGAAAATGCTCTCCTGAAAGTTTTGGCACTCGAAACAGAATGCTTTTTATCACAAGACAAGAAATCAGCCCTCAAAAAGTTAACCGGCAGAAATTTTTTTTTTGAAAAAATCCCTAAGCCCCGGGGTCACAATTTCAGCAAAAATCTGACTTTTGGCAATTCACTAAAAAATGGTGCCAAAAGTTTGAAAATGCTCTCCTGAAAGTTTTGGCACTCGAAACAGAATGCTTTTTATCACAAGACAAGATATCAGCCCTCAAAAACTTAACCGGCAGAAATTTTTTTTTTGAAAAAATCCCTAAGCCCCGGGGTCACAATTTCAGCAAAAATCTGACTTTTGGCAATTCACTAAAAAATGGTGCATACCGGTTGCAAATGCTCCCCTGAAGGCTTTGGCGATGGAAACAGAAGGCTTTTTATAACAGGACAAGAAATCAGCCCTCAAAAACATAACCGGCAGAAAATATTTTTTTGAAAAAATCCCTATGCCTCGGGGACACAATTTCAGCAAAAATCTGACTTTTGGCAATTCACTAAAAAATGCTGCCGAAAGCTTGAAAATGCTCTCCTGAAAGGTTTGGCACTCGAAACAGAAGGCTTTTTATCACAGGACAAGAAATCAGCCCTCAAAAACTTAACCGGCAGAAAATATTTTTTTGAAAAAACCCCTAAGCCGCAGGGTCACAATTTCAGCAAAAATCTGACTTTTGGCAATTCACTCAAAAATGGTGCCAACCGGTTGCAAATGCTCCCCCGAAAGCTTTGGCACTCGAAACATAAGTCTTTTTATCACAGGACAAGAAATCAGTCTTCAAACACTTAACCGGCAGAACATATTTTTTGAAAAAACCCCTAAGCCGCGGGGTCACAATTTCAGCAAAAATCTGACTTTTGGCAATTCACTCAAAAATGGTGCCAAAAGCTTGCAAATGCTCCCCTGAAAGATTTGGCGATGGAAACAGAAGACTTTTTATCACAGGACAAGAAATCAGCCCTCAGAAACTTAACCGCAAGAAAATATTTTTTTCAAAAAAATCCCTAAGCCGCGGGGTCACAATTTCAGCAAAAATCTGACTTTTGGCAATTCACTCAAAAAAGGTGCCAACCGGTTGCAAATGCTCCCCTGAAAGCTTTGGCGATGGAAAGAGAAGGCTTTTTATCACAGGACAAGAAATCAGCCCTCAGAAACTTAACAGGCAGAAAATACTTTTTGGGAAAAAATCCCTAAGCCCCGGGGTCACAATTTCAGCAAAAATCTGACTTTTGGCAATTCACTCAAAAATGGTGCCAACCGGTTGCAAATGCTCCCCTGAAAGCTTTGGCGATGGAAACAGAAGGCTTTTTATCACAGGACAAGAAATCAGCCCTCAAAAACTTAACCGGCAGAATTTTTTTTTTTTGAAAAAATCCCTAAGCCCCGGGGTCACAATTTCAGCAAAAATCTGACTTTTGGCAATTCACTAAAAAATGGTGCCAACCGGTTGCAAATGCTCACCTGAAAGCTTTGGCGATGGAAACAGAAGGCTTTTTATCACAGGACAAGAAATCAGCCCTCAGAAACTTAACAGGCAGAAAATATTTTTTTGAAAAAATCTCTAAGCCCCGGGGTCACAATTTCAGCAAAAATCTGACTTTTGGCAATTCACTCAAAAATGGTGCATGCCGGTTGCAAATGCTCCCCTGAAGGCTTTGGCGATGGTAACAGAAGTCTTTTTTATAAATCAGCCCTCAAAAACCTAAACGGCAGAAAATATTTTTTTGAAAAAATCCCTAAGCCCCGGGGTCACAATTTCAGAAAAAATCTGACTTTTGGCAATTCACTCAAAAATGGTGCCAACCGGTTGCAAATGCTCCCCTGAAAGCTTTGGCGATGGAAACAGAAGGCTTTTTATCACAGGACAAGAAATCAGCCCTCAAAAACTTAACTCGTAGAAAATATTTTTTTGAAAAAATCCCTAAGCCCCGGGGTCACAATTTCATAAAAAATCTGACTTTTGGCAATTCACTCAAAAATGTTGCCGAAAGCTTGAAAATGCTCTCCTGGAAGGTTTGGCACTCGAAACAGAAGGCTTTTTATCACAGGACAAGAAATCAGCCCTCAGAAACTTAACAGGCAGAAAATATTTTTTTGAAAAAATCTCTTATCCCCGGGGTCACAATTTCAGCAAAAATCTGACTTTTGGCAATTCTCTCAAAAATGGTGCCAACCGGTTGCATATGCTCCCCTGAAAGCTTTGGCGATGGAAACAGAAGACTATTTATCACAGGACAAGAAATCAGCCTTCAGAAATTTAACCGGCAGAAAATATTTTTTTGAAAAAATCCCTAAGCCCCGGGGTCACAATTTCAGCAAAAATCTGACTTTTGGCAATTCAGTAAAAAATGGTGCCAAAAGTTTGAAAATGCTCTCCTGAAAGTTTTGGCACTCGAAACAGAATGCTTTTTATCACAAGACAAGAAATCAGCCCTCAAAAAGTTAACCGGCAGAAATTTTTTTTTTGAAAAAATCCCTAAGCCCCGGGGTCACAATTTCAGCAAAAATCTGACTTTTGGCAATTCACTAAAAAATGGTGCCAAAAGTTTGAAAATGCTCTCCTGAAAGTTTTGGCACTCGAAACAGAATGCTTT